>NC_073746.1:300907359-301011448 GCF_029784135.1 Toxorhynchites rutilus septentrionalis | reverse complement strand
AATTAACCCTTGGACATGAGTGTCGTACTGGTAAAAATAATTATATTGACATTTTACGTCTTTTATCTTTCTGCATGGGGGACATTTCATCTTTATACTGAGTGACGTTATTTATTTTTCATAGAAGAACCGTTTTGATTCGTATTCGTTTAAAAAAAAGTGTAAACTGATACATTGTTGAATATAGTATAAAATCAGTATAGTTCTAGGTGGATGAGAGCCACCATTTACTCCCCAAGGGGGGAGTAAAGGAAATCGGGGTTTTCGAAAATGTCTTAAAATTGCATTACTCGTCGAGATTTACAGTTATCTCCGCAACTTCCGCTTATTTTTCGGTTTCAAAAATTCAAATTTTAACGTCTGCGATGACGGCGCCAGTGGTTGTGTGGTTAGCGTAACCTGGGTTCAATCCCAGCTGGCGTCGTTGGGATTTTCTGAAGCGAAAAATCTCTGGTTACGTCTTCGTTCGAAGGGGAAGTAAAAGAAGTTGGCCCTGCTCATGAGTTGTTGAGTCTGATAGGTAGGAACAGGTGGAGTCGCCTCCCTGATGTCGGTGATTGGCACTAAAGTGGCGGAAATAGGCCGACTAAAAATAAGCGAAGATAAAAAAAACGTCTGCGACACTAGTAAATGAACTCCATTGCAAATCAACATTTCGTAGCAAGTTTCGAATGAAAAATCAAGATAACTATTTTTATTGGCACCGAAAACTATACTTTCCGTTTCGTACTCCGAAAAAAAACTGAGTCCCAGAATGCCGATTTTTGACGAGAAAAAAAAATTCTCGAGATGACACTAGATCTCGACGTTTCATGCAATTTTAAGACATTTGACATCAATAAAAAAAATTCGAAAACCCCGATTTCCTTTGATTTTTGATTTTCAAAAAACTCAAACTTTGACCGCTTTGCGCCACTCTCCCTTAAGTCCGATTGAGCTGAAATTCGGCATAGGGCGTTTTTTCGAGGTGGTAAACATTTTGTATATGGTAACTTTTTGAAATTTTAGGGTCGATTTTTTCCCATACATTCATTGCTTACTCTTTCTCTCTGCTGATTCGAGAGTCGATTCCGCATTTGTCACGTTGTATCGAGCAAGAGGTATACATTGTTTTGTTCTGTGGTTTCAATTTTCAGCAGCTATTACGATACGGCACTCATCCAGCAAGTATCCCGTCGACGCCAGAAGCGATGGCATCAAAAAGGCTCTAGTTTTAGATTGAAGGTTAAGATTTCTACGTTGATCTTTTTCAAGGCTAGAGGCGAATGAACTGCAAAGCTTAAAATCTCTATAATTCTACTCTCTCTTTTCAATTTTAGTTTCACTCCCGACAGCAATCAGCCAACACTTTCTCGTGTTAAAACTGAGAGTTAATTAGAAATCGTGGGAATTTGGAAGTGTTTCAGGGCTTATTGTTGACTTTCACCAATTTATCATTTAGTTTTCACAAATTTGCGCGAGTTAAAATTGACGTCAAAGCGCAGAAGACTCAGGCTGAATGTGAGGAAGGTATTTTACTGCGGTGAGAGCTGATTCTTCCGTTAAAAGCTAAAGGCGAAAATTGGTTACGCTGTCATCGCCGCCACCGAAACAACCGACTGTTGCCATTCTGCGAAAGGTGCTGCTTAGTATCTGAGATTATTTTTTCGAGAATGATGCTTTCGGGATCGTTGGAGATGTAATTCACAAAGAGACACTGAAGAACTACTTAGACATCCAACAAGTTGTTCAAATTGAAGTAGTCCTACGTACCTCCGGTTATGTACCCTACATTATTCACCCGTCTTTTTACTGTCGTGATTTCGAAAACAATGAATAATCATAATATGCTTCGAACAGTAAAACGGTATTCCGATAAAGAAGGGAAATCAAAAATAGACTAGTAACTAGTCTAGTCATTTCAAACCAACCAGCCTGAAATCCGCATATTGTCTGCAAAACAGACCAAGGTAGCAGTTAGTTTTATGTTTCAAACGAATGCGATTCCTTAAACAAATGATTCAAAAAGTTTGATCAAAAATATGGCAAAACTTTGAGAATCATGGAAAATCTGCTAATTTGTGAGATACATTGTCTAGTTTTTTAATGAGATTAACTTTTTCTTTGCCTAAGTTGATTGAAACAAACATTAATAACAATATTTTTATCCCTAATCAACGATCCACGAGAGATTCCAAGTATGCCAAAGTTGTTCGGGAAAGCCCACCGCTCATCTGGAAATGGGTAAACCCACACTTTGACTTTCTGTTCCCGAGACGGGGTGATTCAACAGATGACAAACGCACTGTTTTAAATAGGTCTTCCGAGCAAACTGGAAAAATTTCATTCACAGTCGCGCATTGCTAAACAGAATATATTAATAAACTATCGTACGGAATGACCTTTGCTAAGCGGTTTTTGTTGATTCAGTGCCACGGGTGATATGCCTCACCATTTAAATGACGCTAAGTATATTTTACATCAATGAATTCACCCCATTACAGATTCATTTTTTCTTCAAAACAATGCAACGGAAAGTTTGAAATAATATTTGCTCTAAGTGCAATCCGCATCTTTCCTAACTTTCTCCCGGGAAACAACGTTACTTTCCCGCACTCGAAACACAAGGATTCAAAGCACACCGGACACGTTTGTCGCCCAGAGCAGGAAAAACTAAACTTCCACCAAGTGTGTGGTTTCCGTTTTTCCATTTCTCGCCTGACATCCACCCACATCTACGGAAGCCACTGTGAGGATTAGAGGAAAATCCTTCGCAAAGGTGCCGTTGCTGGCGTTAATTAATTGAAGTAAGCCGCACAGTGCACACAGAAGATGCGCACAGCTGAAGAAGCTGGCTGCAGTGTCGCCTTCTCAAGAGGAAAAGTTGCAATTCCTGCAATCCCAAGAAGCGCACAGTGAAATGAATGGAGCAAACAGAAGGTGGCGAAAAAAACCGCTTCCCTTTTCATTAGCGAAGCGAGGACAAGTTGAAAAGTGGTTTACCTGGCTTCGCCTGGATGGTGCATAACTTATTTCGATTGGAGCGGAACGCTCCCCTCCGAATAAAGATGGCGTTGTCTTTTTCCACCCACCCACATTGGTGGGAGAACGACCAGTACGGAACAAGTTGGATTGAGAAGGGAAAATGTTAAGTACCATTTAGCAGTTTATTCGCTCGAGAGTCGGAAACGATGAAACGAAATCTAATTACACCATCACGACAGAGCTGTCGCTTGTTTGCCAATTAAAGTGCAGTTTGCCTGAAAATAAAGTTTGTGCTTTTCACATCGACAAATCGTTGCCCTTTTTTCAGGTTGCAACCTGGAAAAGTCTAACCTCGGAACGGAAACATCGTAATTACCACCATTTGTGGCATTCTGTGGCCATTCATGTCAGTTCAACTCCACTGACAGCGCCGTGACGAAGTGTGAACCACAGCATGTCAATTTCTAATCCTCAATATGATTGATAGCTTGGAACGCCTATAAACACACATGCACACTAAGTCAGCTTACCGCGGCTTGCGGCGGTTGAACTCCGCGTTTGTGATCTAAGCCTCGCGCGGCAGCTATTGGAGCCTATGAACGTTGTGCTATTAACTGGGAAATTTTTCTGTGTTAATGAAGCAATATATACCGTCTCCCCATCTAACCACCGCCAGCAGCTGAATTTAATTATTGAAATAATGAGGTTTATGGTTCGGCATCCTGTATCTGCATGCCATTGTATGATTTAGATTTATTCCACTGTGTTTTCACGTAACCCACAAAGTAAATTCGCATTTTTTTCCATTGGATAAATAAATCAAAACTTAATTTTCGGGAAACTATTAAGGAAAATGAGAAAATTCGTAGAATTGAATTCCCATATGTTTTTCAATTACAATTACATCGTGACAATCGTTGTTAGTCCATTTGATGTTTGCACTAACGAAATTGATTTTTGTTCGGAAGTGAAAATGAATTTTCAGGTGAAAAAACGCACTGCTATATCTTAGAACTATATAAAGAAAAATGGATCGCAAAATTTATTGTGCAATGTGTAGAAAATGTGTAAGCGCAAAACTCGAGGAATGAATCCGATTTGAGATGCCATTATTTTATTCTATTTTTAGTTTCAAACATGTATTCCATGTAACGGAGAAACATGTACAATTTTGAACGAGAATTGTATCTGAAAATAATTTTATATTATTATATTGTTCTCGAGATAAATGTTCCATCAGCGAGGTACTGACTTTTAGAAGGCACTTACGCGTATAACTATCAGCACCATAATAAACAATATTTGAATCTCTAATTGAAAAAACACGTCTCTAAACATACTCTAAACGATTGTGTCACATTTACCCAAAACCCACTCACCCGAATGACAGTTACCCGAAAGACATTCACCCGAATTTCACTCACCCGAATGTAACAAATACCCGAAAGTGACAGCTACCCGAATGTAACATCTACCCGAATTGACACTTACCCGAATGCGACATTTACCCGAATGCAACAATTACCAGAATGTGACAGTAACCCTAATGTAACAATTACCCGAATGTAACATCTACCCGAAAGGGACACTTACCCAAAAGAAGGATATATTCAAATAATACACAAATTTTACTATATTTGTATTTGTTAATTCTAATCAGTGTTATATAAAGATCATATTTGTCTCATACTTTCATTTACATTCAAAAAGTATTTTTCGTGGGAAGTACAATTCGAGAAATACTGGCATTGAATAAAATCCTTTTCAAAATAATGAAAAGTGAAAGAATGCAGTTTTATAACGTATTATTAAGTCCATCCATTCTTATGGATGACGCAGCCCGTTTACGAGCGTCGGACGCCATACGTTTATCTGGTGCATCACGTGTGCAACCAGGCAATCAAAATGCATGACATGCATAATTAACCGAGCAAACGTAATGCACCAGGTAAACGTATGCAGTCCGACGCTCGCTAACGCTCGTTCGGACCTGACTAAAGGATCGTCTCCTATGTTTCAAACAAAGCGGGCAATCGGTGGAACACAGGTTTGCTTGCGAGAAGCCGCCGCTCATAAACTGATTTGTCGGAATTTTTCCTTCTTCATTCGGGTAAACATCCCATTCGGGTAAATGTCCATTCGGGTATGCGTTACATTCGGGTAAATGTGCTTCGAGTAAATGTGTTTCGGGTGAATGGAATTTGGGTGAATAGGACACAACCACCCTAAACACGCCGCAAGCGATTCGGACACTTGACTAAATCTATCATAATAAATCCACTATTAGCTCAACTACGGAAAGATCCCTGAATTGCTCTTCCAATGCATCTTCCTGATAATGAGTCAGGTTGTCCTAATTTACATTTAATATTCATGGTCAGTGTAATAGCGGTTATATCATCATTTCGATTCTTCGATAAGTTTTGATTTATTCAACCAATTGTCATGTTTCATTGGAATATGGTTGGTTGAAATATGTATAATATTTTTACGGAACCCCCTCCCCCTTCCAGAGGAGTAAGGGGTGTCAAACCATCATAGAAACATTTCTCGTACCCGAAAACCTTCACATGCCAAATTTGGCTTCACTTGCTTGATTAGTTCTCGAGTTATGCAGAAATTTGTGTTTCATTTGTATGGCAGCAATCATACATGATTCCGCGTGTGGATGTAATTTTAGCTGCTTCGGTCAAAGCATTTTGAGTGGATTAATATCAAAATTCAATTCGCTGATGGTTATATTAGGCTGTCAAAAAAGTCCTGCGGAATTTTTTTTTTTTGAATTTTCATTTGTTCATAAAATTAGTTACAATCATCTGTTTTAAGTCAAATATGCGCCGTTTTGTTCTATGTCTTGTTCCCAACGAGATGCCAACTTCATAATACCCCTGTTATAGAAGCTCGCTTCCTTATTGGCGAAATACTCGGATAGCCAATTTTCACAGGCCTCTTTTGTGGCTAACTTCTGACTACCTAGCTCGTTCGCCATGGACAAAAACAGGTGGTAGTCACTTGGTGCAAGGTCCGGACTATACGGCGGATGCAAAAGAACCTCCCATCCGAGCTCCCGGAGCTTCTGGCGCGTCACCAAAGAAGTGTGTGGCCTGGCGTTGTCCTGATGGAAGACAATGCGGCCTCTGTTTATCGAAGATGGCCTCTTCTTCATGAGTTCTATCTTCAAGCGGTCCAGTTGTTGGCAGTACAGGTCCGAATTGAGCGTTTGGCCATAGGGAAGCAGCTCATAATAGATTATTCCTTGACAATCCCACCAAACACACAGCAGAACCTTCCTGGCCGTTAATGAGGGCTTGGCCACCGTCTGAGCCGCTTCAGCGGGCTTCGACCACGACCGTTTGCGCTTCACGTTGTCGTAAGTCACCATCCGCTTCAGAAACGGGTCGATTTTGTTGCGATTCAGCAGCGATTCACATGCGTCGATACGGTCAAAGATGTTTTTTGCGTCAACGTGTGTGGCACCCATACATCGAGCTTCTTTGTGAATCCAAGCTTCTTCAAATGGTTAATAACGGTTTGATGACTTATCCCCAGCTCTTGGCCGATGCTACGGCTGCTACTATGCCGGTCTTTCTCGGCTAATTCAGCGATTTTGTCGCAATTTTCGACGACAGGCCTTCCGGAGCGTGGCGCATCTTCGACGACCTCTACACCAGAACGAAAACGTTGAAACCATCGTTGTGCGGTGGAAATGGAAACTGTACCGGGTCCATAAACTGCACAAATTTTATTGGCAGCTTGAGATGCATTTTTGCCTTTGTCATAGTAGTACTGTAAAATATGTCGGATTTTCTCTTTATTTTGCTCCATATTTGCATAACTCAGGAACCACTTAACCAAACAAAACACTGTCAAGGACTATATTATAGCGCGCAAAAATACCTTTCCAACAAGCTATAGTATGACTCGATACAATGAATACAACTAGAACTACGCGCTTACAACGACACCTCGCGGAAATACCGCAGGACTTTTTTGACAGCCTAATATTTCGGTTTGTGAGTTAAGAAAGAAGCAATATTAGGTATGTACGAAAAAGTAAATTCATTTTTGAGGACAGTTGCCAGTGGGAGTGAGATGGACTGTGAAAAGTATTCCTAAAGAATGCCCTGCGTCTATAAATGGAAATCAAATCGCCAAATGTGGACGGTTTAGAAGCTGACTGGAACCAAAAGCAAAATAGTTGAGGTTATGTCCGTTTATACTGCTGAAATACACGATATCACTTCTAGGTGGATTAATTCGCTTTTTTCATCATTTAACGGACATTCGTGATGAGTTCAGACCTTGGTTAAATAAAATTATTCCTCTCGCGATCGATAAACCTCTACGCTTCATATATTTCAAAGCTGTCCATATTACCCGCATCGAAAAAAAAAAGTTGTACTTTTCAGTATGTTTAAATTTCAGTAAAAAACATTGAAAAACACTTTTTGGTTAATATTTGACCAATTAGGCAGAAAAACAGTATATTTAATTGCAAGAAACTGTATCAAAGTTTTGGGAAACATGAGTTT
This sequence comes from Toxorhynchites rutilus septentrionalis, assembly GCF_029784135.1. Taxonomy (NCBI): domain Eukaryota; kingdom Metazoa; phylum Arthropoda; class Insecta; order Diptera; family Culicidae; genus Toxorhynchites; species Toxorhynchites rutilus. The sequence goes on along the minus strand of NC_073746.1, from coordinate 301,003,952 downwards.
CCAAAAATATAATTGAAGTTCTTCTTAACATGTCCGTTTTAGCCCCCCTCCCCTAAAACGTAAAGATGCCGAAACAAGAGAGTAATCGGTCAGCCGTCGTCGTTTAATTGCGCGCCGGAGCAAGTGTAAAGAAGATAGTTCGGTCGGTAAAAGTGTAGGAAAAAGTAGTTCCAAATGAAATCGTCCTAAATGCAGATTTCAAAAACATGTATTTTTTATTCGAATGAAAGTTTTTATTCCATTTGGGTTGGAGGAAATATGAGTTTTCCACAGCAAATGGGAATTTTTTGACTCAAGTGTACTGGCATTCTACGCATAGTTGTCCCATGTTACTTTTTGAGGATTTTCACTTTTCTTCATAAAACGTCGTTTTTATGCATAATCTTACAGAAAAACACAAAAAAAAACTTATAGTTTGTTCCTAGCTTTAAAAAAACAACATCAAGCTCAATTGTCCCATGTTAATATTGTATTCATCATTGTCCCGCCATGTATCAACCCAAAACGGAATACAAACTTTCATTCGAATCAAAAATGCTCATGTTTTGTCATTTGTCGATTTTATTTGGAATTACTCAACAGTGTATTATATGAAGAAGACTTGGAAAAGAGAAAAAAGTATCATACACACCTACCAGGAAGAAATACAAGCGCGTTCTAATACCGCTGAACGTAGTAGGATTAAAAAAAACAAAAAGATTCCAGCGCGGTCTGTGAGGTCCACGGTTCGGGAAATCGAGTGTTTTGACTTCTCAATTCGGCTAGCAATGACCTTGGCCGTAAGTCGCATGCGCTACGCAGAGGTCAACTCAAGAACGCTGCGACAAAATCACGGCGATCGGAGAAAGCAAAAAAACTCCTGAGCAAGTATGGAAAAGTTCATTCGCTCAATTCTCCACACCTAATTCTAAATAACTCTTGTATCTGCTAATCATGGCGAAAAGAATGCAGCAAGCACTCGTGAGATTGCACGGTGAATCATTTTTCATTCTCCGACCATCTTCATTCGGGACTGAGAGTGAACATAACAAAACAAAGAGTGGAAAACAACATTCAATGAACGAATACTCCTTTGGAAGAATCGCACGAAACAAAATAACAAGTGAGTCAAAATAGATTGAATCTGCGTGAATGTGTGATTTTATTTTCCCTTGTACTCTTTTCCTTGTCAGCATTCAAGTGCACATGAATCTACCTTCCCGCTCACCAATAACTTGCGTTAATATGGTCTTTTGCGTTGACTAGAAACATAAAACAATCATTGCAATAGTGCACAGGAAACAACTTGATTTCAACTATCTAGCCATATTTTACTGCCACGATCGAGGCTCACGTTCGTCGCCCAAAGCGTCTTTTCTGAGTTTCCTGCGGAGCCCAACTTGCGGATAAATTATTAAATAAAGATCAAACTTAGTTTGTAGTTAACATTTACATGATCTAGCAATATTTTATTTAATTTGAAGATGAATTGACAACAATAACACATGCCAAAGTCATATTATATGGGTTTCGCAAAAAACTGCAATACGAACCACCCGCATTATAAATTAATAAAAAGTATAATATAAACATTATAATAATATGGTTATAATTTTATTATTTTTCTACATATTCTATAGTTACATTTAGGTGCTTATTCTATCAAATTTCTTTAAAAAATCCTATTCAATTTGAACGATGAAAATATCACCCATATCTGGGTGACGGGGCAAAGAAAAGGTTAATCAGGATCAAAAAGTGAATCGAAAACAAAACGGGTGGCTTGCACCAGACCGTAGTCTGGTTCCTATCGTCATGTCAATGAAGTTTCAAAGCTAGGATGGAGGTGACGGCATCTATGAATTGAAACATTGTAAAACGTACATGCGGTAGTTTCCGGAAGCGTCTATCAACAGTCATCGAAAACAGAGGCGATTTTTTTGAACGAAATGATCTACAATTCCCATATATTACGAGAGGAAACCACAGAACATCTATCGCATATTTGACTAACTGGCGTTAAATTTTCTAATACTTCGTCGTTTACTGCAAAAATTCGTCACGCACCCTGTAGACCAGCTACACTTCCCCAAATCCACTTGACCATTCTTCCTTTGCATTCACTATAAAGAAGCTACACAAACAGCAGGATCAATTCTCCACATAATCCGCACAAACCTTCAGGAGGGAGTTACTGCGAATTACCAAAGGCAATGTTTCAGACAAGAATAATATCGCCGAGCAAGCTATTCAAACTTAAGTTTAAGAATGCACGATAAGATGATGGATATTCAGCATAATTAAATAAACGAGCCAAAAAAAGGCGGCCGATCGATTATTGATTAATATTCCTGTATGAACGGTTTTATTAATAAGAATTTTTATGTACATTTATAAACATCAATACAAGGAAACCAGAGGATGTCGAGTTTTCCGTGTTTATGTTGAAATATTTATCTGAATTCTTTTTCAACAGTTTACTATTGATAATATTAGGTCGTAAAGAAAGTTCTGGCGGTTTTTGTTACTTATATTGTAAACGATGTTATTTGAAATAAAATTTGCTTATAATACGTTACTGTTATATGAGGGGCTTAGAATGAAAGGATTGTAAGTGATTTAATCGATTTCTCTACATCGACTCTCTCTTGTGGTCATAGCTTGGCTGTAAATAAATTCCCAACTATATTTGACAATGTGGAAGATAGGACAGCACCTCATCTATCGGATTCTATAGCAAACTTAAATTGGAACGTTTTTGCAATTGAGTTGTGAACTAAAGAAAAAGTTGATGAAGAGAAATCGATCAAGTCACTTACACCCCTTGCATTCTGAGCCCCTCATATGTCATTTTGAAGCACGTTCTCCGCTCTATCTATTCATTGTAGCGATTTTGTTTAAAAGATAATTGTTCCACTCTTTTTCCGGACTTCAAACAGCATGAAGAAAAGACAAATTCACACCAATGTCTTGTTCCAGTTCAAGCTAGGCCGGAAAGCAGCGGAGACAGCTCGCGATATGAACGACGCGTTTGGCCCTAGGACCACTAATGAACGTACGGCATCTTCCTCTACGACAATCAACGACGTTCGGCTCAGTGGTTGGACCGCAGTGTTTGCCAATTGATCCATTCACTGAAAAAATCGCTTCCGTTCGTTCAAATATGACCTTACAGAAATAATTTCCCCCAGCGACATTCTTTTGTTGTTGCGTGCTACAAATCACGACACAAAAGAGAACGAGGCAACTCCGCTTCGGTTTGCACAACGACACACGCACCATGACACACGAACCAACAAACCAATACCGTTATGTACGCTTTCGGTGCAGAACAGTGTTTGGATTTCGATCAAAATCAAATGATACACAATGTATCATGCAAGTAACCTCTCACGAACATATAACCAAATATGAGTGGATCATTCAGCTAGTTGTATGAATGACAGTAATCACTTGTGTTACACGAAATGATTGAACCAAGAGAAGAACGAAGACTGTTGTTTGCATATTCGAGCTGTATCAAACATCGCAAACCATTTTCGAAGCCTGCATACGAGTTTGAATCGCATATATCGTCCCGCTCTACTATAGCGAAACCCACTGCACAGACAAGTACAAAGCAATAAATGATACAAGAAAAATTACGTCATCATTCGGTCACCATTTGCGGAGAGCAACGAATAGGAAAAGAGAGCGGTGTTGCTAGTAAAACTATGCGGTCTATATGAATATATATATTTCAAGGGATAGCGGCGTTAAAAATGGAAAATATTATCTGTCTACCCTTCCCTTAGCCTCTATCGAGCTAAATAATCATATAGTTTGCACTCTCTGAGACTTAAAAATCAGAATCTGCTATATTAACGGGTGTTAAATAAAAAATGAGATTTTTTTCAATACCTTTCAGTAACTCAAATAAAGAGCGTAAAATTTTCTTTCTCCAAGAAAATTGCTCTTTGGGCTCCTTAGAAACAGTAGGCGTGTTTGGTTTTGCTAGTTTGAATTTAGTCAAAGCAAAGATGGCGTCGAAACAGCACGTGCTCCGCGAACGCATTGTACGGTTCTACGAAACGCATTTCCAGCAAGGAAAAAAGTTCACGGTGGCACATTTTAAGGAAGAAAATGTACCTGTCAGTACGGTATATCGTATCCTGAATTCCCTGAACGTAGAGCGAAAGATCGGAAGTGGTCGTCCGGTAACGATAATGACGAAGCAGAGGAAGACATCGTTGAAGAAGCTGTTTGACAACAAGGACGCAACCAGTCTGCGTGACGCCGGTCGGAAATATGGCTGCTCCCACGTATTGATCCATCCGACCCTCAAGATGGAAGGAATCGTCTGCAGGAAGAATTCCAGGTCGCCGGAGCACACGGAGGAGCAGATTGAGACGGTTAAATCACAGTGTCGGTGGATGACCAAAAAATACCGCGGGACGTCTTTCGTTCTGGACGGCGAAAGCTATTTTCCGCTGTCCAAAACGCATATTCCAGGAAATGATAATTACTACTCCAGCGAAAAGTCATCCACACCGCCTGAAGTGAAATACAAATTCAAGCATAAGTTTGAAAAAAAAGGTTATGTTGTACATCGCCATTTCCGACCGAGGCATTTCAAAGCCTTGGTTTAAGCCGAGCGGTCTGGCAATCAACCAACAAATCTATCGAGAAGAGTGCCTCGATAAAATCCTGCTGCCGTTCCTGAACGAGCATCACGCGGATGGGTAGTACGTCTTCTGGCCGGACAAGGCGTCTTCCCATTACGCCAAGAAGACGCTGGCGTATCTTGAGGAGAAAAAGATACCGTTCGTGCCGAAAGATCGTAACCCAACAAACTTGCCCCAGTGCCGCCCAATAGAGGATTTCTTTGGCTCACTCAGTGCCCTAGTGTATTTTTTTTTGGCAGACTTATCTCACTTCTTAACTAGGCGAACCTAGCCAGAATTTTCACCTGCCCCCGGGCTTCTGAATGCCAAAGGGGGACTAGGCTCTGCGGAATGCACGTATCTGCATGCTCGTGCTGTTTTAGTCCTGACCGAGGAATTGTCGGACAATCGCGCAGGTGCTAAGGATGACCGACTTTTGGATGCCGGCCAATTCCTTCTCGATGTTCAACACCTTTAGCGCTTCCAGAAGTGTCTTCGGGATAATTCCAGTTCCAGAGAGAACGACTGGAACAATTCTTGGGACCTCCCTTAGCCCCCACAGTTCCTTGAGCTCCACGGCCAATGGTCGGTACTTGCAGATTTTGCGACCGTGGGTCTCCTCCAGATTCTGGTTCAGTGGAATAGCGACATCGATGATGGTGACTTTGCGGTCGCTCTTGTCGTAAACCATTATATCTGGGCGGTTGTGGTGGATCGAGAGGTCGGTCAGAACAGTGCGATCCCAGTACAGCTTGAAACGGTCATTTTCCAGGATAGGTGCAGGCAGGTACCGGTAGTTTGGTACGTTGTCTTCCAGTAGAGCACATTGGAGCGCCAGTTGTCGATGAACAATACGGGCCACGTTGTTGTGGCGCTCGGTGTAGGCTGCGTTGGCCAAAACGGGACAGCCTCCCATAATGTGCTCTATGTTTTCACCTGGTTGATGGCACATCCGGCAAATGTCATCAACGTCTTGATGCCAGACGTACCGCCTGCAGTTTCTCGTCGGCATTATCCTGTCCTGGATGGCTATCATGTCGGCTTCTACTACTGAAGAGAGTTCACCACGCGTTAGCCACAGATTAGATGCGGCCTTGTCGACGTGTGGCCGGTCCAGTTGATGGGGGTGGGCACCATGCACTGCCTTCTGCTTCCAAGCTGCAATCTTCTCCTCCACTGTCTGCAGATTGCAGTTGAGTTGGTACTCCGCTTGCGCCAAGTGCAGAGCGCTGTATCCTCTGTCGGCGGCGCAGACAGCCCGGTATAGCGCGTTTTGGTTGGCGCGTTCTGCGAAGTACTCGCGCAGTTGTCGTACCTGGGCAACACACAGTGCAGAAATGTCGACGATTCCAAGTCCCCCTTCTTTGCGTGGTAGTGAAACTCTCTCCAGTGCCGATTGAGGATGGTGCATTCCGGCCTCTTTGCTTTCCTCATCCTCCTCTCAAGGTCCTCTAGGTCAGTTTTGCTCCATTTGACTACACCAAAACTGAAGGTCAGCAGGGGAACCGCGAATGTGTTGATCGCGCGTACCTTGTTCCCCGCGTTGAGGAAAGTCCTCAGGACACAGTTCACTCGACTCAAGAACTTGTCTCGCAGCTCCGTCTTGATGTCGGAGTGGCGAATCCCGGTGAGCTGTCGGAATCCAAGATATTTATAGGATTCGCCACGAACCATGTCTCTTATAAACTCGCCGTCATAGACCTCGTAGCCTCCGGATTCGGTAAGTTGTCCTTTCAGCAGGTGGACACAGCGACACTTGTCGAGGCCGAACTCCATACAGATGTCCCTGCTTATGTCTTCGACAACCCGGATAGCTACACCTAGACGCTGACGTGAATCAGCGTAGACCTTGAGATCGTCCATGTAAAAGGTATGGGTCACTTCTTCGTGGGCGCCGTCGCCATACCTTATTTTATAGCCATGACCGTTTCTATTGAGCGTCCTACTGAGGGGGTTCAGTGCCAGACAAAACCAAAGCGGGCTGAAAGAGTCGCCTTGGAATATCCCCCTCTTTATCTGCAGCGTTCTAGACTGCAACACATTTTCCCCATCACTAAGGTGCAGAGACGTGCTCCACTGCCTCATCGCATGCTGCAGGAACCTAACGACGACGGGATCAATTTTGTAGAGCTCCAATACCCGGACGAGAAACGAGTGAGGTATGGAGTCATAAGCCTTCCTGTAATCGATATAGGCCATGCTTAGGTTCCGCTGATTATAAACCGCCTGGCCGACTATGGTTGCGTCGATGATGGCCTGGTCTTTGCAGCCATGCGTATTTATTCTGCATCCTTTCTGCTCTTCTGCGATGATATGGTGTTGTTCGCAGTGGGCAGAAACTTTGGCGGTTATGATGCTGCTTAATATCTTGTACAGACTCGATAGGCACGTTATCGGCCTGTACTTTGATGGGTTCAATGTGTTGCTGTCTTTCGGGAGGAGGAATGTGACGCCACGGGTGGCGAATTCAGGGAGGTTGTGTGGGTCACGTAGCACCTTGTTGAAGCACTCAGCTATCTTTTGATGTGCGACGGTCAGCTTCTTGTGCCAGAAGTTCTGAACACCATCGGGGCCCGGTGCTGCCCAGTTCCTCAGGTACCGCGAGGCTTCGCGGACATCGTTCTCTTCGACGATGATAGCTGGCATCTCTCCAATTTCACCACAACTCTCCTCCTCCCGTCTTAACCACATTTGCCCGTCGCGATGTTGTACTGGGGTCTCCCAAATACCAGCCCAGAAGTTCGTCACATCGCTAATATCTGGCAAACCTTCGCGGTAGTCGGGCTTCTCGTCGCTAATGTGGTCGTAGAACGCTTTTTCGTTATCTCTGAACATCCGATTTTGTTCCTGGCGCTTTGCAGAGTCAGAGTAACGTTTCAGCCGTTTAGTTAGGACGCTCAATTGCTGTACCAGTGTGTCGAGTTTTTCCGTCAGCTGGTGAGCTCCCAGCTGGCGAAGTTCAGTAGGCCGCACGATCACAGCAACTTGGCGACATAATTTCGCCGATCTGCTGCCTCTTTTGTACGCCATCAGTCTTCCAATTGCGGCGCGCTTGTTTAGGATCCGTTGCTCCAATCTCCTTCGCCATGGAGGCTCACGCCTTTCACGGAGATGTTGGAGCAGTCCGCCTCTTGGCCTAATACGGTATCCTAAACTTTTGGCGGTCGCCACAGCAGCACAGTAAACTTTCAGTTGCAGCTCCTCCATGTTCTCAGCATCAACCAAGTGCAGCGGAAGAACGTGCTCGTTCATGAGCTTTACTGCACTTGTCAGCCTGCGGGAATGCTGCAACTTCGGGATCCTGGGGCGCGACAATGGGTCTGTGTCGCGGAACTGTGAGATCGCCTCGTCGTAGTGGAAGACCAGATCGCGTAGTAGTTGTTGATCTGGCTGTGGGTCTTCCGGCTCAGGGGGTTGTAGTACTGTGGCCTCCACTGGTGCTGATTCGCGTGCCCCACTCGCGAATGAATTGCTCAGCCGTACTGAACTTCATCTCGACACATCGCTTGCTCTGTCGTTCCTGGAGCTTATTTCTCTCTGCACCTGCTGCTTGATCTCGTCGATTTGCGTTTGGGAGAGCATGTTGTTGCGTACTATCGCTCTACGCCTCGCGTTCATCGCGTTCTGATCAAGCCTCCCGACGAACTCTGGATACGCTTCCTCGAACATTGTTAGTATTCGAGGGCGACCGCTCATGTCCGTCTCCAAAGCAGTGCAGATGTAATAGGCGCGGATCACGAATTCATTCATTTCGTGTGTCCACATGATCCGGCGCCTAGTGGTACCCACAAGTGTGGACGACTGTCGTCTGGCACTCGCAACACGTCTCGTAGGCGCAGCGTTTCTTGGGTGATGTCGATGGCTGCTGTTTCCGTGTGGCGGTAGCTCTTCGGGTTGAACCCGGCTGGTGGCCCGCTCTTGCACATCGCCCTCCAGCCGCTGGCCGCTCGCTCTTACGCCCGTTCCAGGACCAGCTCCAGTTCGGGGACCCTCCTCGGGTGATCGCATTCTAATTACTCTTCGTGAACGTAGCTCCATTTTCTGGGTGTATCTCCTTTGCCCGGGAGACAGCGGGTTGGCAAGGCCTCCATGACCCGGGAGGCCTTCCCCGGGAGAGATATAGCGCTCTGACTCGCTCGCACCCCCTCACTTAGCCACTTTCGACACCCGTTCTCGGAGCCAAGACCAGGTGTGTGTTTCCAGTTCACGCCCGATCTAAAAATGTCGTCATATGATCTTCGTGGAGGCGTGAGATAGGAACATTTGAGACCAACAGGCAGGCTCCTACCCTATGTTGATCCCCATTTGAGATTTTTTTTTTTTTTTTTTTATTTCTGTATTATAGTGACTTTCAACACATTTGGCTGGTTCGTCACTTTTACCTTCCATTTCGGAAGAATGTCGGGAGTGAGAATTGAACTCGTGACCTTTAGCGTGAGAGGTATGGATGTTACCGCTACGCCAGATCGCCTCCACTGCCCTAGTGTATAAAAACAATTGGAGGGCCAAGGACACGAAGCAACTGACTACAAGAATCCGGAATTGTATCCGGAAAATGGACGTAAGTGCCGTACAACGTTCTTGTGAGAGCATCGCGACAAAGTTGCGTCGAACAGCAGACCACGACCCTTACTCAAACATTCACTGCCATTGTTTTGAAGAAAATACATTATGTTATTAATAAAAAAATACTGAAATCGATGAATAAAAAAAAAAATATTTTATGTGTAATTGAAAAAATTCTCATTTTTCTCATTTACACCCGTTAGATTTTACACATTTACACCCGTTAGATGAATATGAATCATTCGCTTTGCGTAGTCTGTATGATCCTGCTGTTTCATGATGCATGGAGAGGTCGATATGCATATGTTTGAGCCAAAGAAGAAAATAAACTTTCTGCACTGAAAGCGTATATGATGGTTTTGCTTGCGTGTCGGTGTATCATGAAGTGCGAACCGATGCAGAGTTGTCTCGTTCTCTTTTGTGTCGTGATTTGCAGCACCTAACAACAAAAGAATGCCGCTGGGGGAAATGATTTGTGTATGATCATATTTGAACGAACGAAAGCGATTTTTTCAGAGAATGGATCATTTGGCAAACACTGGTGCAGAAAGTTTATTTTCTTCTTTGCCTCTTACATATACATATCGAACCTCTCCATGCATCATGAAACAGCAGGATCATACGGACTACGCAAAGCGAATGATTCATATTCAACTAATGTAGCAGATCCTGATCCTTAAGTCTCAGAGAGTGCAAACTATATGATTATTTAGCTCGATAGAGGCTAAGGGAAGGGTAGTCAGATTATATTTTTCATATTTAACGCTGCTATCCCTTGAAATATATATATTCATATAGACCGCATTATTTTACTAGCAACACCGCTCCAGTGAGAAACAAAAACTCTCTTTTTGTTGTGTGCTTTTTGCATTCCATCTCTCGACCATTCTATCCTGGATTCCTCGAGTCGAAAAAGACGCACCACGCTAGATATGAGGTACAGACTAGGGGGCGTTGCTGATTAATGGTCAGCTGCATCCCAATAGGAAGTATCCCGTGTCGGGCACACGTACAGAGCATTGGAGACAGCAACATCCCAATTACTAAAACACTTGTAATACTAACCTCGAGCCAACCGCGAGTAATCGGTTACATATTACTAACATAGATAATAAGAAAAATTGTCAAAGTATTGAACTCCCGGCCCCGTGAGGCTAACGCCATATGAGCCTTGATAAAAATATATATTTGGAAAAAAAAGCTCTCTCGTTTTAGCCATTTTTTTGTATCACTCCTCGCTCTGCAATTGTCTGTGTAGTGGTTTTCGCTATAGTAGAACGGGACGATATATGCAGTTCAAACTTGTATGCAGGCTTCGAAAATGGTGTGCGATGTTTGGTACAGTTCTAATATGCAATCAACAGTGTTCGTTCCTCTCTTGGTTTATTCATTTAGTGTAACACCAGTGATTACTGTCATTCATACAAGTATCTGAATGATCCACTCATATACGGTTACGTGTTCGTGAGAGGTTACTTGCATGACACATTGTGTATCACTCGATATTTATCGAAATCCAAACACTGTTGGACCGCGATCAAGCTGCACAACACTTTCCGAAGACAGCACTTCACCAAAAGAAGTTTATGGTGCCTGTTTGGTGGTCTGTACCCGGGTGATCCATCACAGCTTTCTGAATCCGGGCGAAACGATTACGGCGGAGAAGTACAACAAATTGACGAAATGCACCAGAAGCTCCGACGTATGTGCCCGAGATTGGTCAATATGAAGCGAGCAATCCTTCTCCACGACAACGCCCGGCCGCACATCGCACAACCGACCTTGCGGAAGTCGAACGAACTGGGCTATGGGACTCTGCCTCATCCAGCATACTCACCGGACCTCTCAACCTCCGACTATCGCTTTTTCAAGCATCTCGACAACTTCCTCCACGAGAAAGATTTCAAAAACCAAGAAAGAAAACGCCTTCAACGCTTTCGTGGCCTCCAAAGAGACGGACTTCTATCTAAGCGGCAGAAATAAACTCATTTCTCGTTGGCAGAAATGTGTTGATTGTAATGGTTCTTTTTCCGATTAATAAGTTTATTCTAATCGGAGTTATGTTTGTTTAAAGATAATGGTTAAAAACCGCAAGAGCTTTCTCTACGACCTAATAAAAAGTATCAATGATTAACGGATTTTTTCTAACACTACAACTCTTACAACAAACAGTATTTCTTGGGCCATCATTTAGATTTTTTTTTATTTATCCCATTTGTTTATTCATTTAGGCTCATTAGCATTTAAGCTGTAGCAGAGCCGGATTTTAATCGCCTACATGTTACATATTTTTGGTTGCTATAAATCGTAAATTACACAGTAATAGCCATTTAGGCGTAAGAATATTTTTTCATTACATTATTACACCATGGTAAATTACACAGTAGTAGCCATTTTGGTGTATGAGTATTTTTTCTGTTCTTCCATTGTTCAGCAGACCGGACAGCGGAAACAGTTGAAATGATCATTGTTGGGTTAAAAATAGCACAACAACCCGATGCTTCTTGCAGAGCAGAGCAGTTGTATGGATGAATCGATCTTCATTCAACCATGAGTCGATCTCCATAGCTGATGAATTTCAAAATGTCCTCATAGTGTTACAAACAGTGTTGTAACATAACGTTTTCGTCCATGCCTCTAGGCATAGACCTTTCTACTTTTTTTCAATATTTGTAGCACATACAGGGTGTAGCAGAAAAAAAAACCAAAATGTTTGAATGCAATGCGATATTTTTGATTTATTTTGTGCAATTCCAAACTAACATTCAGTGTAAGAAAATGAGAAGTATGCTCCATACATACAAAAGCTTAACAACCTTAAAAAAAGGTTCTTCTATTTGTGCATTTGATCCTGTAACACAAGAAAAAGCATTTTTCCTGCCAACGCTAATTTAGGTTTAGGCATCCGAAAGTGTGTCAGTTATCAGCAGAAACACGAAGGCAAAGGAGTATTTTGGACAATTTCCTGAAACCATAATATTTGAAAATGTTTAACAAGTTGTTCTCAAGCCTCTGAAATACATTTAGCTGGAGAAAATGTACCTGAGAATTAAAACTCAGGCATTTATTGATAATTCTAGAAAGTTAATCAAATATATACATATTTTACATAGATCCCGACTCTCAGCCATGATTTTTTACATAACCATGCGATACCAAGTTAAAGAACGCACTCTTCAAAGTCTTTATACACCATACTATTTATCCGCTGAATTTATCGGAGTAGAAGGTGTACAAATTATCAACGAGGAATATCGAGGGATTAGTAACAGGTAATGGTGTATGTAATGGCTGTTTCAATTCGATTAAACAATAATGCAAGACATAAAACAAGTATATACCAAACAGAAAACTTTGCAATTGAAGCAAACCAACCAAAACCACATTTGGATTGAAAAGATTGAGGCATATCGAGCCATAACAGGTGAACTGGAATTTTCATTGATGTCATAAAAATGGTTGTTCTGATAAATTCCGATGTGCTGAAATACAGCGAACGTTGTCGTTATTTTGTAATCGCACTAGAATCAGTTGTATACATGAACGAGTACAAATCTCAGGAATAGCAAGATCAAATGGTAATAAAACTCAACCTCAACTCAGTTGATGATGAAACGAACTCTTAGTAAATGTTTTATCAACTATGATATATCGCTCATGAACGAACGAATCAGAACAAGTTATATTCATTTACTCTCAGAAAGAGTTCCAGTTTAAGCATTGTAATTCACCATCATTGATATCTAATCCTACCTTGAATCTCAATTCGCCAACCGGGGGTTGAGCGTAGGGAATACCCAAAAACGCCAGTATTCCTCGTCCACCGAAAGAATGCAGGTAACGGCCGACCAGACTTCCTCCATGTGGCAGGGTAACTCTCAGCTTATCAGATGTCCTTCCCCGCACAAAAACATCACCACTGGCCAGCAGTAAAACCAGACACAACCAGCCGGATTCCAGTGAAACTTTGCCAAACTTTGTCATCTTTCGCATCCACAACCAACTGATGACATCAAAACAAATCAATCTTCTTCTGCTCGAGAACGGCTCAAGGTGCACACAAATTCCAGAAATCCAGCAACGATCAAAACAAGAAACCAGTTCCAGCTCGTGGCTAAGCTCTACTTAAACACGGCTTTCGCCTGAAGAAATTATGTAACGCAGACCGGTATCTTGCGTGGAACGAAACTCATAAACACCAATCCAAATTATTACACGAGCTTAATTTGGGTTTTCCACTTCTAAGTAATAGGAAATTATAAACAACCGCGGCGATCGAGTCGCCACATTAGTATCTTAAAAAAACACACCCCTCACGCGAAACGATTAGACAACCTCGCGGGCTGGACTGAGCTTTGTGCGCGATCAGCATCTTAGTTTTATACAAGATTCTCGCGTTTCCCCCCATTTTACGGCCAGCGGTTGTCTCCTCTCATCGCGGAGTCCGGTCAGGTCGACGGAATCAGAATATGCTAATATCGCGGGAGGATTTTCTGTTCCACTGACAGGTTGCAGCGTTCGTATTTTTGTCCCCGGTGTTTTTTTTTTCGCGACTTTCGATTTCTCCAGATATAAATGCAGGCCATGATACAAGGTCACCACGGCGCGCAGGGTGGTATGGCGTGTCTGATGGCTCAGCGCTTCCGATTATTCAGGCGGTGGAAGCTCACCGGTTACCGACATATGCGCTCGGGTGGAAAAGAGCCATTGAACTTTCCGTAAATAATTCCGCAAATCATCCAGCTGTGATAGAAATGCTTCTCATCCATCGATTATCTCCGGTCGTTCAATCTGTGATGACCAAAATAAACTTTAATTTTTTTTTATTGCTGAGGGTTTCAATTGAATGATTTTTGGGTAAATCCGTAATCATGAATTGCTGATTTAATCGCTGTTATATTATCGGGATCTGTTGTTCCATTTCTTCGATTTACGGCAAAAAAGTGTATAGTAATATGTACAGTTATTGCATAAGATTAAGCGGTGAGAGGAGGGCAGAAAGACGATTCGAAGGACGATCCGCAGCATCATTAGTGCCTTTGCCGCAAAAATGTCTGGTGTATTGGGGTAACGTTTTCAGCTCCATGTTGAAAGTTGATTTTGGCTGCTACAAAGGGCAACCGAAACTGATCGAATAACCTTACACTACGGTATACATAGTAAACATAGATAAAAAGGGCTTGATCGATCAGCGTATCGCAACCGGGAAATTATCACCAATTTAATCAAAATACTTCAGAAAATTATTTCTCAGTATATTTCATTTATTATTCACTCGACCCATAGTTTCCTCCCCGAAATTTATTATTGGGACTTTGAGTAGGCGCTCGATAATTTTTCGAGAGAATTTATGCTTTATTCATAGAAACCATGATGAGTGGACAGTCGAAAAAGTATCCTTTGATGCCTTTTCCCGTGTTACAAGTACACAAAAAAAACACCTTTTTAAGAGTGTTAAGATGTTTGTATGTATAGAGCAGACCTCTCATTCTTCTAGATCAAATGTCACCTCGGAATTATACACAGAAGAAAAAAATTCAATACGATGTCAAGCACTGATACTTCTATAGTAATACAGTAATACAATATTACACCACACTGCAAAATTGATTTGGTTCTTATAGGTACACCCAGAATTGATTTTTAGCTCATGTTTTGTCATTCCGATTTATGACATTAAATGAGACATAACATAACAGAAAAAGTCATGACTCACAAATACTGGTAAGCATTTGTATAATATACATGGTACAGCAATATAAGGTTAATACGAGCAAGCGAAACAAAAGACAAATGAGCTTTCCGCATGCTTTGCCACATACACGGCCCAGACCGAGATAGATATTGTTCTCCTTCATGCGTTCCTTTTTTACTCTTAGAAAACACTTCCCAACTTCATTTTATAATCAGGTGCAATATTATCACGTATTTGCCTCGACCTCGGTTCGATCCCCATTGAGGTCGTATGGATTTTTTTTGGCACAATCCCAAATGAAATGAGAAAAGAAAACAGAAGGAGGTGTCTGCACGCATACATACAAACCATTTTTAAGCTTTTAAAACAGCTCATTATTTGCGCATTTGACTCTCCAGCACACTAAATGGCATCATTTCTGCCAAAGATGGAATGTGCCAACGCTAGTTTGAGTGTAAGAGCCTAGTTAGGACAGATAACAGTTCGGCTGAAAAGTTTATAAGGTAACGCAGTAAAACTATTTTTTTTCGCAAAATTCAATTTTATTATTCAACATAATTGCCTTCGAGGGCGATACAGCGATTATAGCGATCTTGTAACTTTTCGATACCATTTTCATAGTACTCTTTAGGTTTTTCCAAAATAGTCCTCAGTTTCGGTAATCACTTCATCATCGGTCTTACATTTCTTGCCAGCGATCATTCTGTTCAGGTATACGAACAGGAAATAGTCACTGGGGGTCAGATCTGGAGAATACGGTGGATGCGGAAGCAATTCGAAGCCCAATTCATGCAATTTTGCCATCGTTTTCATTAATTTGTGATTTTTCCATTTTTTCACAATGACAAAAGTTGCTTCACTCTCAATCATGTAACTCACGAACCAATCGTCAAGTAGATTCTAGAAATAGGCGCCATCTAGACGTCAACCTTATGAACTTTTCAGCCGAACTGGTCTACTGACTACACTACAACACGTACTTTATCGTTTTGGCTCAGGAAACACACCTCTTTCGGTCTCAGAATCGAAGCTAACTGCTCAAACTGCTGATTTATTGGATTTATTTAGAAATAAAAATTTTGTTACGTTACGATCACGGCAACCCCGCCCCCTACCCCCTGTATTGAGTAACATTGAGTAACGAAATCTCGACCACTCTCTCCCCGAAATGAGTGATTTTTCTAGACCGTGGGCTTGGAACAAGTTTCCTAAATTGGATCCAAGTAGAAATGAAGAGAGAAATTTTCCAACAATGAAGAGAGAAATTTTTCATCGATTGAGAACTGAAGGCAAAAATACGTGGATTACGTTCGCCGTACTGCGGTTCTATACTGATGGACAGTTTTGCTCGTTTCAGACGGAAAACACGTGGGAGCAAAGACCGGTTAAAAAGCCGGATTTTCGTTTAAACAAGGCTTGATATTTTATAATTGTGCAATGCCTTGTTTCAAAAAGTATATAGCTTGAAATCCCAAAGAGTATACATTTATACTGACGTACGGGGTAATGTTGCATGAGGGTGATCGACATACCCTATGATCAGAAAGTATCGGGAATTTTTTATTTAAACGTACCATGCATGCGGGAACCGATTTATTTTTTTCTTATGTTGGTACGACCTTAAGGTACACATATGTCAGGTTTTAGTGCCATCCGATCATTAGTGTATGCCTGTACGTCGCAAACGGCCGGAAATGTGGGCCGACCATTTATGGATTTTGCATGATGATAACGCGCCATCGCACCGAGCCCGATTTGTACTGAATTATTTGACCAAATATCAAGTGAATACCATCGAGCAAGCACCGTATTTACCTGATATGGCTCCGTGCGACTTTTTTTTGTTCCCCAAGTTGAAATTGCCACCGCGTGGAAATAGATTTCAGTCGACCGAGGAGTTGCTTCAGATGGATAATATTTTGAAGGAGACAAAATAAATTTGCCTGAAATTTGTACATGAAGCATAAAGCGAACGCCGAAATTGTACAAAACGCTCATAAGACCGATTGTCCTCTACGGACATGAGACGTGGGCAATGCTCTAGGAGGACCAGTGAGGGGTCTTTGAATGACGTGCGTTATGAAACATCTTCGGCGGAGTGCAGGAGGATGACATATGGAGGCGAAGGATAAACCGCGAACTCACTCAATTCACCGGTGAACCCAATATCCAAAAAGTGGTCAAAGCAGGAGAGTTACGGTTAGCAGGCCATGTTGCCTGAAAACCAGACATCTGTCCTTCAAAAATGGTGTTCATCAGGAATTCTCTCAAGTCGGCTCGCTGGCTGGACCGAGCCTACAATTGAAGTCAACTCGAAAGCTAATAATTAACATCACATTGTTCTCCTGCTTTGCTTTCGCACGACAATGCATAACCAGTATAGTGCAGTATTCATTGTTCATATTTTGAGAATGCAATCTGAAGCTAACAACTTCGCATGCCCGTTCAGCATGATAGCAAACCATAAGCTGAGAATCTGCCGCAACGGTGGAATATTAAGTCGCTTTTTTGCCAGTTCTTACCTTGGATAGAATGATGCCTGATGGCAACTACGGTTGTTTCCACAGTGATACGGATATATTCAAATTGTGCTTTGGTGCTAAGGACTGTATCGAAAGTCTTTTGCAACATCTATTCGTAAATAAAAATAAAATTAAAATGATTGTACCTTTCGTGAAGAAAGTAAGAGACCACAGACCACGAGTACAAATAGCTTGCCATATTAGAACCTTCTCTCCAAATTTTCCCAGCGCAATCGTGCATTCAGCATCGTCCACCTCTTCCTCCGCCGATTTCGTGTAGAAGCTGGAAGCGTTCTTGAATCCTGTTTGACGTATGTTTCGTCATCCATCAGAATGCACTGGTTGCAGTTTTACAGTTACAGTTTTACAGTTTTGGGTACGAGATTGTTGTTCTGTGGTTTTCTTAGGCACTTTCCGCTTTTTGTATGTCTTCAAGAAGTTCCTGGCCTTAATTTTTCGAATCATTCCAATGCTGGTTTTAAACTTCTCGACCAAATCACGCATTGATACCAATCGGTGTCGTTTGATGTAAGTCACTACTGTACGATCCGACATGGGCTGACTGGAACGAGGTTTTCTACCGAATCTAGGCAAATCATTCCAAGAGAACTCGTTGTCATACTTGTGGATGATATTTTTCACAATTGTATATCGTGAATCGTTAATGAAGCGAGGTTTTCAGCACAAAGGGCCTCTAGGGACATACAACACAAAATAATTGATAGATTATCCTGTAAACTACTTGTACATTGTAAAACACAGTCAAACAACACGATGAAACATAGATGAGATGATTGGGTCATTCCACATGTTCACGAAGTTCTGGAAATCGTTCACTAGTTGGAGACAACTTCCTTTCACACAGCCCTTACAACATTGCTGCAATAAATTGAGAAAATGACCCTGATTATAGCATGTTGCGAAAAAAAACGAGTGAAACAATTGATAAACTATACGCTTGCATCCTACGCGAAAGAGAATGTTCATGTTTTCAGTGATAGCTTGTATAACTTGAATGAATAATGATTTATTGGAGAAGGTGATTTTTGGAAAAACTCAGATGTTAATCCAATGTCGATTTTTGTCGTTTCATTGTCTATTTAAAATCAACAAACCTTTACCTTAAGAACCCCTCATCTCCAAGGCATTTCATAGCACATAGTCAATGTTTTTTTTGTCAAGGATTGGGTATGTCTTGGATGATCCCAGCCTTGCTCTCCTAAATTTGTTCCCCGGAGTTTCCCCTTTTTTTTTGCTGGTGGAACGTAGTTTGATATTAGTAATGCAAATGTTATCCAAATACTTGCCCAAATTTAATATTAGTAAATAGTGTGACCCTCAACTTGTGCGGCGAAGTGTGACATGAAACAGAGAGAAAATAAAGAAGCATCTGTGTGCACCGGAAATGTCATTCAGTGTAGCACGAACATCGCATTTGGGATTATCTCCAATTAACAGTGTGCAACCTGTGTGTCCGTCCAGTCAATCTCCTGTATGCAGCTACGCTTAGCCGGTTTTACGGATGACATTTAGCTATTTTGCATTACCTGATTCTAAGAAAAGTATAAACCCAGAAGTGCGCTTCAGATTATAACTAAAAGCTTTTCGCTTTATTTTCTCTAGATTTTTTCACATTTATCACAGAGTTGACTTTTTCCTCGAATGTTTTTTCAGTGCCTTACCAGTGATCAATTCCATAAGAACAAAAAATATTTTAAAAATACCTTAGAAGACGATGTCATTGGATGATGATACCTAATTGTAGCTTGTTTCGAGTGGTGTTTCCGCACAATAACTTTCCGTCAAATATATAATTCTTCGCTTCTGATGATTTTTATACACTGCGAAAGCAGAAATCTGTTATGATCACTGTATTCGAGACAATCGTGAGAAACGAAATTTCCGAAAACTTCAAAGTGTTTAAACCTCTGTATGGATTGACCTATGAGAACTGGAATCGCAATGTTAAATGATCAAATCGAGAAACAGATATTTAAGGAAATAAATTGAATGGAATTGATGAAGCAAAAAAAAAGCGATATTTCTATGAAGAGAGTAATGAACGAAATAGTGAGGTCGTAGATAATCCTACTTAAAAAAAATCAGCTTTGTGAGATTATTATCAGAGTGTTCAAAGAACTGACTTAAGTTTAGATCAGGGTTTTTCAAAGTGGTCGATATCGACCCTCTGGGGTCTATTTTGATTTCCCAGGGATCGACATAAACGAAAATTGATTTTGGGTCGACGAGGTCTGAAAATCGACCCCTATAATGTAAAACAAGTTCTTATTTAAAATATTCAAAATGCTGCATAAGTTGTAGTACGTTAACCACCCTGTTATAAGAATAACTAATATTTCAGTAGAACGTATTATTGCTGTACATTTTAAAAAATCCATAAAATAATGAGCATGCGTAAGATGAAAAGAAATAAGTACAAAAAGTACAAGATGAAAAATTCGATAAGTAAAAAAAAAAACATGAACAGGTTCGCGCAAGGTAATGTGTTTGAGCGTACAAGTCCTTCAGGTAATTTCCCTGTATTTTAAACATATACGCGATTTAACACGAAGATAGCCATCCTCAAATTCATTTACAAACATGCTCCTGATATTTTACTGTATAACAAGCTTGCCCTTATGTTGCAAGTTCATTCGCGTTCTGAAATACGTTGGAGCTTGACGATAGACATTACAACGTGTTCACACAGCTAAATGAAGTGAACTAGAATAAAGTGATTGAAAAAGAGTTTACAAAATACTTGGTTATTTATGTGCATGAAAATTGCGAAACTAAAAGATGAAAATGCTTTTTTTACTTCTTCCTTTCTCTTTAGTCAATTTCAATTTCGATTATGTGTATTCACTACGCATACTGAAACATCGATTCTTTAATTTCCTTTGAATTTGAAAGCCGACACTTTCACTTGACGATTGAAATTGTCCTATTCAGTATCATTTGAATGGGCTTTATGAAGCTTTCAGTTTCACATGTGAAATGACGATCACTGCTTTCAATTGATAGTTTCATTCATTTTATTTCTCCAAACTGGGTTTTCCCAGACCGTCTTTAAAAAAAAGTGGAATTGTTAGAGGCATATTAGGGCACATTAGTCTTTCATCCAGCGCCTACAACTGATAACATCTGCTAGTATACTGCACATTATTTCGCATCGTCATTTTTATTAGTTCCAGTAAATACGGTTCGAGTTCCAACGAAATTTTTATTCGGAATAAGACACTTTCATTCGATATTTTTATTTATTTATTTACTATGACTCTACATCCCATTGAAATTAGATCTGATTCACTACTCTTCTCCAATAAACCCGGTCCATGGCTGCAGTTCTCCAACTCCCGGCTGCACCGATTCTTGCCAAGTCCTGCTCCACCTGGTCCAACCATCTCACTCGTTGGGCTCCTCTCCTTCTTGTTTCTACCGGATTCGATGCGAACACCATCTTTGCAGGGCTGCTGTCCGGCTAACTTGCAACATGTCCTGCGCATCGCACTCGTCCAGCCTTGGCGACTTTCTGAATGCTGGGTTCGCCGTAGAGTTGAGCCAGTTCGTGGTTCATTCTCCTTCTCCATACTCCGCTTTCCTGTACACCACCGTATATTGTTCTGAACACTCGGTGTTCGAAAACTCCAAGCGCTTGTGAGTCCTCTTCAAGCATCGTCCATGCTTCGTGCCCATAGAGAACAACCGGTCGAATTAGGGATTTGTACATGGTACACTTCGTACGGGGTCGGAGTTTGTTGGACCTCAAGGATTTGCGGAGCCCATAGTGTAGGGTTCTATGCCGAATAAAGCGTACCTGGAATATGAATAACTTTGGCTTTTGAATTGGATTAACCTGAGGATAGAAGATCCTTGATTGTAGGAAGACAGATAAGTGTGAACGTTCGAGAGCGGAAGGACGCGTATATCGATTGAGTGAAAGAAGTGGATTTAACGAGGAATTCAAGAAGCTAAAAACGACGTTTGAGACCCGGACGAACAGTAAGCCAGAAAAGTAGGCGAAGTAATTACACCTGGCGACGAGGATTAAAGGTATTTCTCATTTTTTTTCAAAATGACGTGTTTGTTTGTATCGTGTGCCATATGAATAAAATGGCCGCGTTCGATTGAAGAAATTCGAGTTTTAGGTTAGGTGAAATGAAACAGAACGGCAAAGAAAACACATAATAATTTTCATGAAGCGACATTCACGCCTCCAACCGGCGACTAGTGACAACCCATTTATGTGAAGTAGAAGTCTGAAGTCACAAGCTATACAGTAGAGGCTCGAAATTGAGTGACAAGTTCACGGATAATCAGAGTTTTAATATAATCGAATCAATGTTTTGAAGAGAGCTTTGAATTATAATGTCTTAAATAAAGCTGAAAAGTTAGACTCCGGCAAATGTGATATTGTTGAAAAGGTTCTAGCGTGTGAGGGTTTACCGAATGATTACCGAGGTAGAGGACCCGGTGTAATTTAAATATTCTAGAGTTGCCTAGAAAGATGACCGGTGCCAGGGGGCCCGGTGTAGATATGACATTCTAGTGTGTGAGGGCCTAGAATGATGACCGTGGCTAGGGGGCCCGGTGCAAATTTGAGATTCTAGTGTGTGAGAGCCTAGAATGATTACCGTGGCTAGGGGGCCCGGTGTAAACATGACATTCTAGTGTGTGAGGGCCTAGAATGATTACCGTGGCTAGGGGGCCCGGTGTAAATATGAAATTGTAGTGTGTGAGGGCCTAGAATGATTACCGTGGCTAGGGGGCCCGGTGTAAACATGGCATTCTAGTGTGTGAGGGCCTAGAATGATGACCGTGGCTAGGGGGCCAGGTGTAAACATGACATTCTAGTGTGTGAGGGCCTAGAATGATTACCGTGGCTAGGGGGCCCGGTGTAAACATGACATTTTAGTGTGTGAGGGCCTAGAATGATCACCGTGGCTAGATGGGCCGTTGAATATTTCAGAACCTGTTGTGTGTGTGAGGGTCTAGCAAGAAAATTTAGTGGGAGGCCTGCGATGAATTGATGCTCCTAGAACGTGAGTTCATGAAATACGACTAGTACCTTGTATGTAACCATTAGGCTAGAACTATTGTGAATATATATAAAACATTTGACTGGAAGAATGAATGTGTTCTGTTCTAGATCTATTGTGAATCAAATTGAGATTTTTTTTTTGGGTGGAGACCTAGTGTAGTTGGTATATTCCCTTCTTACTGCGCTCAAAGGTCGAGAATGTCAAGTTTCACACCCAACATTGCCACAGGTTTCATCTTATCTGAAGTGACCGTGCAAAAAAAAAAATCTCAAATGAGGCACAATAGGAAGTTATTTGAACTCGGTTGAAAATAAATAAATAAATAAATAAATAGAAAAGCAAGATAATAAATTAGATAATAAAAAGAAGAATAAAATACTGTTTATGGTTTCAGATTGATGAGAGCCGTCCGATTCCGATGTTCCGTTGTGAACAGATTGAGAGCGGGAAGTTAGCCAAAGAGTGGCAAGAATGGAAAGGATCGTTAGAATATTACTTCGAGTCATATCAAATCACCGATCAGAAACTCATGCGAGCCAAGATGCTACATTTTGGCGGACCACAACTCCAGAGAGTGTTTAAAAGTTTGGAGGGAACCGAGGATTTTCCACTGGTGGTGCTACAGAAGCCTTGGTATGATGTAGCAATCGACCGTCTGGAGCAATACTTCAAGCCACGTAAACAGGATGTACTGGAACGTCATAAGCTGCGGAACATGCGGCAATCGCCAAATGAACGCTTCGCCCATTATGTTCTCCGACTACGGCAACAGTTAATGGAGTGTGGACTGGAGAAATACTCTTCGGAGGTCAGGAGCAGTATTGAGGAGATGATGCTTATAGACGTCATTGTTGAAGGATGTACATCACAAGAACAGCGACGCAAAATTCTCGAGAAAGACCAATCATTTTCTGACATCGAGGCGCTGGGAGCATCCCTGGAGAGCGTTCGTTTCCAGTAGAAGGAGATGAATGTTACTGAAGCAAGAGATCGCAACCAGATCGAAGTGTGCAAAGTTCAGAAAACAACCAAAGCTGAGCGGAAGCAGGATCGCGTCATCGATGGGTTCTTCGCCAAACCAAGCAGAGTCGACAATGACGAAATGAGAGTTCTGTGTTATGCGTGCGGTTTTTATGGACACACATCGCAAGCTCCAACATGTCCTGCAAAAGGAAAAACTTGCCGCAGATGTCAAGCTATCGGACATTTTGAAAAAGTTTGCCGGAAGCGTCCCGGTATGCATCAGACTTCGACATCAGCCAGGAAGGTGCAAGCTGTACAGAATATCGATGACAGTCGGCCCGATCACAAGTCTGAGGCGGATGATCAAGTGAGCAAAGTTTATTATACTTTTCATACAGGGAATGAGACCAACGTGTTTCAATGTACCATCGGAGGAGTCACGGCAGAGGTATTTGTTGATTCAGAATCAGATGTAAATCTTATTACGGCGAAAACCTGGGACGAACTGAAACAAAAGCAAGTGCGGGTTAAGAAATGTGAAAAAGGAAGCAAGAAGATCCTAATGGCGTATGGGAGTGAAAACCCCTTGGAAATAATTGGTACGTTTGAAGCAATTGTGGAAGTGGGCACACGCTCGACTAATGCGGAATTTATTGTTACAATGAACGGTCAGCGGAATTTACTACGAGACGGTACTTCTAAGCAACTTAAAATCTTGAAAGTTGGGTTGGAAGTCGATCATGTTGCTGAAGATGGAAAAGTCGTAATCAAACCTTTTTCGAAGATATCGGACGTTCAAGTTCACATCCAGATGAACCCAGAAATTACGCCGATTTTTCAGCCGTTACGCAGAATTTCCATTGCTCTTGAAAGTGCAGTTAACGAGAAACTGGATGAATTACTGGCTAGGGATATAATCTATATATATAAAAAGTGGAGTGATGTCTGTCTGTTCTTATAGACTCGGAAACTACTGAACCGATCGACATGAAAATTGGTATGTAGGGGTTTTTGGGGCCGGAGAAGGTTTTCGTGATATTTTGAGACCCCTCCCCCCTTTCTAAGGGGGGGGGGGGGGGTCTGCCATACAAATGAAACACAAATTTCTGCATTACTCGGAAATTAACCAAGCAAACGAAACCAAAGTTGGCATGTGAAAGTTTTAGGGTGCAATAAATGTTTCTATGATGGTTAGACAGTCCTTCCCCCACTCAAAGGGGGGGCTGCCATACAAATGAAACACAAATTTCTGCATTACTCGAGAATTAATCAAGCAAATGAAACCAAATTTGGCATGTGGAGGTTCTGGGATGCAATAAATGTTTCTATGGTGATAAGATATTCCTTCCCCCTCTCTTAGAGGGGGCTGCCATACAAATGAAACACAATTTTTTGCATTACTCGGAAATTAATCAATAAAACGAAACCAAAGTTGGCATGTGAAAGTTTTAGGGTACAATAAATGTTTCTATGATGATTAGACAGTCCTTCCTCCACTCAAAGGGGGGCTGCCATACAAATGAAACACAAATTTCTGCATTACTCGAGAATTAATCAAGCAAATGAAACTAAATTTGGCATGTGGAGGTTTTAGGATGCAATAAATGTTTCTATGGTTTTAAGATACTCCTTCCCCCTCTCTTAGAGGGGGCTGCCGTACAAATGAAACACAAATTTTTGTATTACCCGAGAATTAATCAAGCAAATTAAACCAAATTAGGCATATGGAAACTTTAGGGTGCAATGAATGTTTCTATGGTGGTTAGATACCCCTCCCCCCTCTCTTAGGGGTGGCTGCCATACAAATAAAACACAAATTTCTGCATTACTCGAGAATTAATCAAGTAAATGGGCGGGACGAAGTTTGCCGGGTTAGCTAGTTGAGAATAAAAAAGGACCGGCTTCGTGGGTTTCACCATTGGTAATCGCCAATAAAGCGCATGGAAAGATCCGCCTTTGCGTGGATTTGCGACGTGTAAATCAGGCGGTTGTACGTGAGCGACACCCTATGCCAGTACATTCTGGCTAAGATCGGAAACGGCAAGATTTGGATTGTACTTGACGTGAAGGATGCGTTCTTTTTATTAGAGCTTGATGAAGAATCGAAGAATATTACAACCTTCATTACGCATCGCGGGCTTTACCGATTTAAACGTCTTCCATTCGGTCTTGTTTCGGCGCCGGAGGTATTCCAAAGAACAATGGATTAAATTTTGGCGGATTGCGAGGGCTGTTATTGGTACCTTGATGATGTGGGCATCGAAGGAAGTACTTTGGAGGAACACAATCGCCGACTGAATAGGGTATGAAGTGTACTGTTTGAAATGCACGATCAATAAATGCTTTTGAGTTTCGTTATACAAAAGTGTTTTTTTTATAAATCCTTTGTTCTAGGTTATTGAAAGATTCAAGGAGAGAGGAATTGTCCTGAATTGGGATAAATGTAAGCTGCGGGTTACAGAATTTGATTTCTTGGGTTACAAGATCAATAGCAACTGTATACAACCGTCGTCATGAAGAGGGATGCTGTGATGTCTTTTCGTCGGCCATCTAACGAGAGTGAGAGTGAGTTTTCTTGGCCTAGCCAATTATATGGGAAAGTTCATTCCCAATTTAGCTGAAATCGATGAGTCATTGAGGAAACTGACGCAGAAGAACATCAGGTTTCATTGGGGTGAAGTAGAAGAGCTCGCATTCAACAAGATAAAAAACTGTATAGCTAATGCCAAGTGCCTCGGCTTCTACAATACTCAAGACGAAACAACGGTTGTGGCTGACGCTAGTCCTTTTGCACTGGGAGCGGTACTCATTCAAACTGATAACAAGGGAGAATCTCGTGTAATCTGCTACGCATCGAAAGCACTCACCGATACTGCCACACCGAAAAAGAAGCGTTAGCATTGGTGTGGAGCGTGGAACGTTTTCAAATTTACCTGATCGGTAGAGAATTCAATCTGGTGACCGACTGTAAGGCATTGACGTATCTGTTCACGCCATCATCACGACCATGCGCTTGCATAGAGAGATGGGTGCTGCGTTTACAAAGCTTCCAGTACAAAGTTGCCCACATGTCAGGCCCGTCGAATATAGCTGATGTGTTGTCACGTTTATCGGTATCCGTACCCAAAGCTTTTGATGAAGCTGAAGAACTGATGGTTGGTGAAATAACCTCTTCTGCTGCGCCCGCAGTCGCCCAAAAGTGGCAGGAAATTCAGGACGCTAACAGAACAGATGAACTGATGACCCGAATTGCTGAAGCTTTGGAGTTAGGTGGAGCTGACGAACTGCCGTTGCCGTATAGGATGATATTCGCTGAGTTTTGTTTTGTGGATGGAGTTTTGTTGCGGGTTGATCGGATTGTGGTACCTCAAAGCCTTCAGCAAAGAGTGCTGGCGCTCGCTCATGAGGGGCATCCGGGAGTCCGTATCATGAAAGAACACTTGCGCGCGAATGTCTGGTGGCCGAAGATGGATTCGCAGGTAGAACAATTTGTGAAAACCTGTCGCGGAGGCTCGTTGATTTCGACGCCAAATCCTCCGGAACCAATGATGAGGAAGGAGCTTCCGGCTCGCGCATGGGAACAAGTAGCAATCGATTTTCTGGGACCTCTTCCTGAAGGTGAACATCTGCTAGTATGCGTCGATTATTACAGTCGATACCTAGAGGTCGTCGAAATGAATGATATTTCAAGTGCTTCCACCATCAGAGAATTGTTGACCATTTTTTCACGTTACGGAATTCCTGAATCCCTTCGAGTAGATAACGGTCCGCAGTTTTCGTCCGAAGAATTCCGAACATTTTGTGAGTAATACGGCATTCATTTGGAAAGTACGATACCTTACTGGCCACAAATGAATGGCGAAGTAGAGCGGCAAAACCGTTCTATAATGAAGCGGCTAAGGATAGCGCAGGAACTCGGGCAGGATTGGCGGAAGGAGCTTCGGAATTTTTTGTTAATGTATCATGCGGCCAAACATTCAACTTTTTTTTTTCCACCTCATTCCCCTACAAAGGTTTGAGCGGGACGAGTTATCTTATTGATAATTATTATATTACGGTATTTATATTTTTCATTAACTAACCAGTATGCAAATTGAAATTGAAAGGAAAACGGACTGGTTATCTCGCAGACATAGATTACTAATCGAAAGAACAATATAAGCCATTATCTGATCGTATTTATTCCATGGCATGTCGAGAGAATTTCCAACCCGGGAAGACCCTAGACCGATCGGGAATTGAACCCAATACCTATGTCAGTATTAGCCACGAATTTACAAGGGAATTCCCGCTTTATGAAATCCCCGGCCACGATGCTATCGTTTCCGAGTTCAAGCAGCTGAGCAAACCCAAGCCTAATTCTAACCGATACTTCAGGCCCATTACTTATCCCAAGGCATGTCAAGAAAGTTTCCAACCCGAAAAAATCCTTGACCGATCAGGAATTGAACCCAATACCTATGTCAGTATTAGCCTTGAATTTACAAAGGAATTCCTGCTTCACTGGATACCCGAAAACGGTCTGTTAATCGTTTTCGAGACCAGACAGCTGAGCAAACCTAAGCCTAATTCCAGCCGATACTTCAGGTCCTACATTCAACATGGAGTATAAACGTATCAACCTGAAGTCTGCAATGAGATCCGCCACAACACAGAAAAATCTCGTTATAATTATCTGTTGAAAAGATGAATTTACGAGTATTCCGTTTGAGCTATCCCTAGCTTCATTCCGATTTCCACATACAACCCCTTGGAATGCTTTTATTTTATTGGCGATAAACTACTTTTGCTTATGCTCGATCTCAAGTATTTCTATGTTTGACAACGCGCGCGGGCTCAAACTATTGCAGACTTCACAATTATTTTATTTTTTTAAATTGAATTGAAAAATTGAATTTAAATAAAAAAAAACAAAACAAAACAATTAATACCATCATCATCAGTCTTAAGATAAAATGAGTAATAAAAAAGGACACACTCACACACAAAAGATAATACATAATTCATTATATGAAATCATGATGATGGTCCCCTTACAAAAGTTTGAGCTGAACGAGCTCTTGTTGATAATTATATTTATATTAAAATTTATTGTACTATACAACTAACCAGTTAAAATATTGAATAAAAAAAACAAGAAAGAGATGAACTGGTCATATCACAGGCATAGATTCCTAATCGAAAGAACTACTTAAATCATCATTTTGACACATTTATTCCATGGCATGTCGAGAGAATTTCCAACCCGGGAAGACCCTAGACCGATCGGGAATTGAATCCAATACCTATGTCAGTATTAGCCACGAATTTACAAGGGAATTCCCGCTTTATGAGATCCCCGGCCATGATGCTATCGTTTCCGATTTCAAGCAGCTGAGCAAACCCAAGCCTAATTCTAGCCGATACTTCAGGCCCATTACTTATCCCAAGGCATGTCAAGAAAGTTTCCAACCCGAAAAAAATCCTTGACCGATCAGGAATTGAACCCAATACCTATGTCAGTATTAGCCTTGAATTTACAAAGGAATTCCTGCTTCACTGGATACCGAAAACGGTCTGTTAATCGTTTTCGAGACCAGACAGCTGAGCAAACCTAAGCCTAATTCCAGCCGATACTTCAGGTCCTACATTCAACATGGAGTTTAAACGTATCCACCTGAAATCTGCAATGAGATCTGCCACAACACAGAAAAATCTCGTTATCTGTTGAAAAGATGAATCTACGAGTATTCCAGTTGAGCTATCCCTAGCTTCAATCCGGTTTCCACATTAAACCCGTTGGAACGTTTTTATCTGATTCGAGAAAAATTTGTTCATGTTCAATCTCATGCTTCTCTATGTGTGTAAACGCGCGCGGGCTCAAACTATTGTTTAAAATTAAATTTGTATGTACGACTAAAGAAAAAAAAATACGACTTAAGTTCCGCAAACAATTAACATACCATCATCATCATAGTCATAAGTTAAGAAACACAAATATCCGTTATAACTTCGTTATCTTACATGCTAACATTGATTAACATTGATTCTATACTGGGTTACAAATCCAAATCATGCTTCAAAAACTCTTTACAAATACTACGGAACCTTCGAAGATTTGTTGCTGTCTTTGCTTCATTTGGTAATGTATTGTAAAGTCGATATCCTCTGTAAAAAAGCGAATTTTGGGTACAAGACATTCGAAAGTTCATGGTTCTGAGGTCACTTGCTTGTCTTGTGTTATATCGGTGCATATCTCTCCCATACGTTATCGTGTTTTGTAGATAATTCGGTGTCATACCGTTAGTCATCTTATATATGAACGTAAGCGTGCAGTACTTAATACGCTGACTCACTGACATCCATTGCAGGCATTCGAGCATAAATCTTCGTGGAGTTAGTCGATCACATCTCAATATAAGGCGCATCGCCTTGTTTTGCACAATTTGCATTCTTTGCATTTGCCTCTTATTTGCAAGAAATAGCACAGATGCACAATAATCAAAATGTGGAGCAATTAGTGCCTTATAGATAGTGATTTTACTTTCAAAGGTCAAGAATCGATTAATTCTACAGAGCACTCCATATTTTTGAGCTGCCTTCTTCATAGTATAGTTTATATGTTCGTCGAAGTGCAGCGTTTCGTCAAGAATAACGCCAAGATATTTGATCGATGATGCTCTTTCCACCGTTTGCCCATCAATAGTTATATTAAGACCTTCATTGTCAAGATTTCGTGTAGATACTACCATATACTTCGTTTTGTTTATGTTTAACTTGAGTTTCTTCTATTTCAACCATTCGTCTAAGTTTAGCAGTTCATGGTTCATCTTTATGTAGCAATCTTGCAATGTATCAGCTACAACGAAAATAACAGTGTCGTCAGCAAATAAGTTTACGTCACTGCCATTTAACACCTGTTTGATATCATTGATATAAAGCAAGAAAAGCAGCGGCCCCAGAACACTTCCTTGAGGCACACCCAGATTCACTGGTACCGCCGATGATTTACTGTCCCTATAAATAGTGATTTGTGTTCGCCCTTCCAGGTAACTTCCAAACCAGTTCAATACAGGTCCAGTTACATTATAATTGGAAAGCAAGTTTAGTAACTTATGTCGATCTATTGCTTCAAAAGCCCGTTTCAAATCAATAAAAACACCCAATACTACTTTCTTCGCCTCTATAGCCTGTTTCCACTTCAAGAGCAACAAATTGAGAGCCGTTTCACAAGAGTGATTTTTTCTAAACCCTAACTGTTCATCTACAAGTATCCCATTTTCCGTTATATGTTCCAATAATTGATCTTTGACAACAATCTCTAGAATCTTTTCGTACAGTGGTAACATATTAACTGGCCTACGGTCTTCTGGTTTGGATGATTTTGGATTTTTTGGAATCGGTATGACAACAGATTTCTTCCAACTATGTGGGCATTCGCCACGAAGCATTGACTCATTTACTATATATAGTAGATTCTCTTTGATTAAATCAAATGCATCTACTAATACTGTTTTATTAATATCATCAACACATGAACAGTTTCTTAAATCCATTAATACCTTCCTCAATGTTTCCATGCTGATGGTTCTGAAGCATCTCAATTCTGAAGACAGACTAGGAAAAGCAAAATTAAGTCGATTTGTAGAAGATACAATACCATTGTGGATTTCCTCCACACTTGACGTGAAAAATTTGTTTAGCTTTTCTGCAGTTATGAAGTCATTTTCCTTATTACCGTCGAATTCAATGTCGATATCTCTATTTCCGCTTGGATTACATAAAGTTTTTATTTTTTTCCACAGTTTCTTTGGATCATGCTGAATTGCGCTGATTTCATTTTGAATTAATTTATTTTTGGAACTTTTAAGTTCACGTACATACATGTTTCTCCATACCCTATACGTGATCCAATTTCTAATACTGTTTGTACGTTTCGCTATTAATAAATAATGATCTCGTCTTCTCTTGATGGAAGCCAATGTAGAATTGTACCAGGCCTTGTTTGTGCCCTGTCTTAGTGCTGAAATCTCCAATTCCCTAGCCGCCAATATATGTTTCATTGAAGAGCAAAGTGCTTCTTCAAGATTTTTTGCAGCATCATGAAGAGAAAATAGCTCTCCAATCGGCGTTATTTTACACTGCAAAACAGATTCCAACTTGCGTTTCGAATAGTTATTCCAACTCTTATATAACTTTTTCTTCGTTTCGGTAAAGTTGAAAAAGTCATCAGATAAGCTAGATAACATACCGATTGTTTCATGATCGGAAATTTTGCTGTCATGAAGAATCTCGATAACACCGTCGTCAAAATTAGTAAAAACTAAATCAATAGTCGTCGAAGTTGTTCTTGTTATCCTGGTGTGATCATTTATTCGTTGTTTGAATCCAGCAGCTTGGGTGATTGCCTTTAATTCATGAGACTTTCTATGTTCGACCCAGTCAATATTAAAGTCACCAGTAATGATGATTCTTTTTTGTTCATGATTTTGCATGTGTTGTAACCACACATCTTCCAGAAATTCTAGAAAGTCTTTATCGCTACTACTAGGCGAATGATATATTCCAGCGTAGATTCCAGATATTTTAGAACTTCTGACTTCTACAGCTAGAAACCAATTGTCCCTGTATGTATTATTGTATATTTCTTTAAAATTCAAAATGTTCGAAATGAACATAGATACACCTCCTGTATGCACAGACCTCGACAAACAGTTTACCATTGTATACCCAGTTACATTAAATTCATTTAGATCGGTTAAATCTGTCAAATGTGTTTCAACCATTATTAGTATTTTCGGTTTTTTGATGGATATCAATATTTCTATTTCATCGAAATGTGTGCGTACATTTAGATAAAGTATATCATATCCTTGATACACTCCTTTCTTGGATGGCTAGATGGAAAAGTCTACCTGTTCCTTTTTCCTTTCATAGTTACGAAGGAATATAGGGCAGATGGTACTCCAAGCAAAATGTTTAGTATCTATGTCCATTCTTCGTTCCTTATTAATTTTGGTACAATTAGAGCATTGAATTTCTTCAGAGTTACAATCTTTGAACTGATGATTTTTACCGCATTTTGGGCACACATTAATTTCTGATTTGCAATCGACAATCTTATGACCGTATTCGCAACATTTAAAACATCTCAGAATCATCAAACCATCGATTACCCGACATTTTTCGAAACCACAAAATACCGATTTGGTTTCCATCATTTTATTATATGTATCCCCATCGACTTCTATAATCGCATTGTATTTATTGTACCTCATTGTTACAATATATTTTCCTAACTTGAAAATGCTTATTTTTCTGTAACAAAGGGTTTTGCTTCATCAACGTCATTTTTAAATCATTTTCATTTAATTCTTCACTAAATCCAATTACTTTGATCGTCGGTTTCAGCGCTTCTGGTATTTTAACCTCATAGTCCTGACCCAAATTTTTCTCAAAATTAAACTTTAATAACTCTATCGAGTTTTTATCCGAAGTAGAGACAACAACAGAGCCGTTTTTCCCGTTTCGCAGACCATTTATATTCAATCCCTTGGGATTGACATTTTCTTTTAAAATTTGTCTTGTAAAGTCTGATTCTTGCTTTGTTTTTGGTTTTATGATTAGGATTTTCTCCCTGGTCAAGGTTTTGTTCACCGTACTAGGCCTTTTATTGGATACTCCTTCATTAGTTGTTTTCCCTGCATCCTTCAAGACCGCAGCAAAACTCAACGGTGTTGTGTTTTTATTCTCATTTGCTGACTCGTCACGACGGCGCTTTTTCGAGTTTGAACGCAGATTGTATCGCTGAGGTGTTTCCTCTGCATCTGCGTTAATATCATTACTATTCTTCAATAAATTACCAATTTCCGATCTTACTACTTCTTTAACTTTGAGCTCAAAGTTGTTGGCCAAGTCAACTAAACATTTCAGCTCATTGATATTATTTAAAATTTTACTTACGGAATCATCAAAATGATTATTCCCAAAGCCATTTTCATGTAGCAGAAGACATGTATCACATACGAAAACTGCATTTTTAATTTTTTTCAATATATCGATATTTTCACGCACCGCGCTCGGCAAACATACAATGTGTATTGTTTCATGGCACTTGCGGTAGCACTCTATCGCTTCTGTGTTCGGATTTTCTATCTTCTCACAGCAGCGGCTACACATATCTACTAGACCCATATCAATACACTCAACAGAATCCGCGTGTGCACCGTCCATCGGCCGGGCCGTGCGAGGCAAATGAAAATAAAAACAATAACACAAGCGCGTGCTGGTCGAAAGTACTAGGAGAACACACTATGTATCGGCAGCAAATTCAATCAAAGAGTGAGGTATTCAAGCTCCTCTAAACACTACCACTACTGCAGTGAAAAGTGTTGTAATTTACTTGAATACCAGCTGAACCCAGCAATTTGATTACAGTTTACTAGCATAGAATACACATTAAAAACTTATCCTTTTAGCGTCGATCACATAAATGATTTTACTGGTGCTAATCGCCGCGATAAAAATTTTTAACAGCACTTTGTTTCCACAAATTTTACCACTGATTATGCACAAGAAAAAAACAACAACCGAACCCAAGAAGTAAACAATCTCAACTACCGGCAGAGCACCATCAGAATTGATGTTTGGTCGCCGTACTCGTACAAAACTGCCTACTGTCCCTTCTGTTACTGGTTCCGATGAGGCAGTGAGAGATCGCGATATGGTGGAAAAAGAAAAGGGGAAGAACTATGCTGATAGCCGGCGAAGAGCAAGACCCAGCAGCATAGAGATCGGAGATGTAGTTTTGGCAAAGCGGATGAGAAAGGAGAACAAGCTCAGTTCAGAGTTTTCTCCAGAGGATAGTTCATAGTTGTGAATAAGAGAGGAATGGATGTAACCATTCGCTCAAGTTTAACTGGGAAGGTGTTCAACAGGAGTGCTGCGCATTTGAAGGTCTTACTAAAGGGTACAGGTGATTCAGAGGAACTGGGTGAAAAATCACATGAGGATGAACAAATACCAGTGCCGGTATCAAGCGCAAATAAGGACGCGGTGAACTTGGAAGAGTCAGTTACAGATTTTAGTGAAGAGAACGTAATAACAGGATCAAAGAGAAATAGAGTTGAGCCAAGTCGTCTGAAGGACTTTATTAAATATTGAGATTAAGCCTAAGGTTCAATGATATTTTTGTTAATCTAATGAAGAGTAGGGGTGTAGGGTTCTATGCCGAATAAAGCGTACCTGGAATATGAATAACTTTGACTTTTGAATTGGATTGACCTGAGGATAGAAGATCCTTGATTGTAGGAAGACAGATAAGTGTGAACGTTCGAGAGCGGAAGGACGCGTATATCGAGTGAGTGAAAGAAGTGGATTTAACGAGGAATTCAAGGAGCTAAAAACGACGTTTGAGACCCGGACGAACAGTAAGCCAGAAAAGCAGGCGAAGTAATTACACATAGTAGGCACGACTTCCATTGACAATGCGTCTTCGAAATTCACGGCTGTTGTTGTTGTCAGTTGTTATCAACGAGCCAAGGTAGACAAATTCCTCTACCACCTCGAGCTCGTTGCCGTCGATCACAACACTACTACCAAGAAGAACTCTGTTGCGATCAGTCCCTCCAGCTAGCATGTATTTAGTCTTAGACGCATTGATCCCAAGCCCAATCATTCATTCGATATAAAAACCTTTAATTTTCATTTGATGATTTGATAATTTCGCTTCGCTGTGAAAATGAAAGGAATAGACGTGAAGCGAAACGAGACTGTATGAAGGTGGAGTGATATTCTTTTCATTGAGCGTGAAGAGAAAGTAGCACTATTTCCAACCTGCACGAGTTTCCGACAAATTGAGAGGTGATAGGCTCACTATTGAGTGAAAATGTGTCAATTGAAAAAATATACCATGCTTGAGATGGGTCGCGAAGCGGGAAAATGCAATTTATTATAGACCAACAGATTTTCTCTCCAGTTGGACGAGTCTACAATACCCAGCAATGAAGCTCTGTTGTTAGGGTATGTTCGATATATTAAAGATGACAATATGTGCCAAGAAATGATTTTTGCTACATATACCACATATACCACTGATACCAGAGGAGAATCGATCATTCAGGCCGTGGAACGGTTTTTCTAACGACAAAGCTATTCCATGGAAGAAGATTGAGACTGATGGTGCACCGTCATCGTGGTTTTACAGCTCACTCAAAGTTACAACTGCGTGAGATACTGGTCATTCATTGTGTGATTCACAGACAGCATTCAGTAGCAAAAAATCTAAGCAATAGATCGTATTAGTTTTTTTCATTCATGGTCGGTGTTAAGAGGGGATCCCTGTCTGGAAGGTCAGAAAATAAAGAATTTTCGTGATTTTTTTTCGGATGTAACGAATAAAGTGAAGTGTTCGAGTATTTTGGTTATTGTTCAAGGTATATCTGAAGATGTATTTTTCGTTGTTTGAGTGCACGAATAATGATCATTACGCTGTTGACAGCTGGATGCGTAGATGCTGTCTGAAAATCGGTACCTTGCAGGTGGTATCGGTTCTGAAGCAACGGGGTGTCGTAGAACAAATTCCAATGAATATTTGAAACTTTAGGACAATACCTAAAGCGTTACATAGGGGTTTTTGAAAAATTCGAGAAATTTCCAAAATAGCGGCCATTTTTGTTAAAAAAGAGTTATTTTTCATGAAAAATCGCTGTTTAGAAGCTCATAAAAAATCGAAAAATTGGGATATCAAAAAACGGCTATGTAACGCTTTAGATAATCCATTTTTACATGCTGATAAAAAATTTCAGCCAAATCGGTCGAGTAGATCCTCAGATATCGATACCACCAGTTGGAAAAACATGGTTTCGAGAAAAAAGCGTTTCAATATTCATACAGCAATACTATATCGCTTGAGGTGACTTCATACTTTTGGCTGTAATTTTCCAACGGAATCAAATATCGGAAAATCCTTTTAGGACAATATTACTGAGGGCATAAGCTTTCCAAAAATGCAAAATCAAAAATTCGATCTATCGGTTTTCCAGACCGGGGTCTCCCTAGACAAGACCATGTGACATTTTTATGATTTCGAGAAAAACGAGCTTAAAGTTTAGTGCTATAAGGTGTTTTCATTGAGTATTCGAAACAATATCGATATGTTATTTCTGCTACATGCGTGATTTTGTTTGATGATGTTCAACCTAATGCAATCAATAACTCGAATTTTTCAATTTTGCGACTTGGTCGCGTCTGACTTAACACCGACCATGTTATAAGTGCTATCAAAAAGCTTCGAAGTAATTCTTTGAACATTCGATTATTTGCTCAGCTATATGAGAAAAAACGAAAAAAAAAAAGAAATCTTTACTCGATTACTTCTACACGCTGAAGTTCGCTGACCACTGAGAGGATCCTGCTTAGCAAGATTTTCAGCTTTTTTGAATTTATGCTTCAGCTGCACGGTGACGATTTCAACTTGATTGAAACAATATCAATAATTTCGGCCCTTCTGACAAAACTTTAAAAACAAAATTCAAGCATGAAAGGATATTCACAGTGTCCGCATTTGTCAAAATTGACAGAAAACCTTCAGTAACATGTTGTATTATCATATGGCACTTAGTAAAATCCTTTTGTAATGCGTCCACAAAAGGATTTTACTAAGATGTTTTAGGATCATCAAAATTTTCAAATTCCTCAATGGATAATAAATCCGTACTCTATCACAGCCATGGAATGAGCCAAGGTGATAATGCAATAAAAGTTGATTATCATCAGCACAGATGAGGAGCTCAAGCTGGAGTACAGGATTTAAACACAGTATCCTGCGATGTGGGACATTGCTGAAAAATATCTTCTTGTTTTTCCATCATCATATTTTATCGAAAAAGATTTCAGTGTAATTACAAACAACTCGAGACCGAAGGATCCATTTGAAAATCTACGGAGATTGAATGCTTTAACTAATCTGTATTGAACCGTTTTTTGATATTTTGGTTTGATTGTTTGTTTGAATGTTTTTATAGTTATTTATTGCACTTGATATTTACTAAATTTTATGTCTGTTTATTTTGTTAAATGTGATGAGATTTTTTTTTCTGTATTATAGTGACTTTTAACACATTTCGGCTGGTTCGTCACTTTTACCTCCATTTTTGAAAGAATGTGGGAGTGAGAATTGAACTCCTGATCTCTGCGTGAGAGGTATTTATGTCACCATTACGCCAGATCGCCTCCACTATCATAAGGACTTTCGACACTCTTAGCTGGTTTGTCACATTACTTCAATTTTTGGAAGAATGTTGGGAGTGTGAATTGAACTTGTGACCTTTTGCGTGGATGTTACCACTACGCCAAATCACCTCCGTGAGAAAACAATGTCAAGCTTACTCATTTAACTAATTGTTTAATGTTTTCAAATGGATAGTTATTCAGTAAGAAAAAGAAACTAAAGATGTAATTTTCAAAGAAATTTGTCTATAGGGGTCTGAGGTATGACTTCATTCTGGAAATGGGGTCTCTTGCCCAAAATAGTTTGAGAAGTCCTGGTTTAGATCGTTCTGAAATGGCACTAATGGAGAATTCAACGTCTCCAGTTGTTAGCACAGAAATGTTTTGTTGCGCACCTAATGCAGGGTGTCGCCGTCAAAGTTATACACTTAATTTATGCCATAAAAGTAAAACGAATAAACATTTGTTCTATGATTCTTTTTTATTACCATAATCAAGTAGTAAAGTTACGGTGGAATTAGTTTATATCAAATCTTTCATTGTATACTTGAATGAATCTTACAAGCCTCTAAAATACTCCGTAAATAAATCCATCACTTCCTGCTTAAATCTGAATGTCCTATTCCTCATACGAATGTGCAATAGACCTCATCAGATGATAATCTGTTAGGCTAAAGTCAGGAGAGTACGCATCCTCAGCAACCAACACACAAAAGTCTAGTTCTTGAGCTTCACTACTACCCCTCGCGCTCTATGCAGGGACGCATTATCTTGCAACAAAGGTGTGGGTTTCCTAAAAACAGAGATATTAAATTTGTCTAACTTCTGGTCCACTATGCTTAGCTGATGCTGATACCGATGGCGATCGACTGTCTCCTCTGTATCCAATAACTCCCAGTCGTTCACGCCATGAAGCTTCCAAAATACGCATAACATGGAGGATCGGTATTTGCCGAACTGTTTTCAGAATAGATTTCGATGGCAAACTTATTCAGCAATGGGATACGGCATGGATAGGTCGAAGTTTTCGACTCATCACTAGTTACCAGACTAGAATACAAGTTTGTATGAGCTCTGAAGAAGATGAAGAGTTCTAGTTATAGTGGAAGCTAAACACCGATATCTCATGGCCAACGACTTTGTTGACTACCTTGATTAAGTACCTAAAGTCATCGCGGACCTGTTCAACATTTTCGATTACAAGTAAGTGGCCTGAACGTGACAAGTGCATGTAACTCCTATTTCCTAGAATATCACTTCATGTGTGTTTTCACATTAACAACAGTCTCATAACAATTGCGGATCAAAGGGACGACTTCGTTCACCGTATGACCTGAGCGAAGTAATATCGAATAACAATCCTTAATCAATTTTTTTCCAAAATAGGCCGCAGATCTGAACTCGACCGATCGATCTGGGCTTTCGGTTAAGCAAATTTCCTATCTAGCAGCTCTAGGACAACTTCGTTCCTGCTAGTATGTGGGTAAACAACAGACCAGCCCTTAGGGGCTCAACTACCAGCCACATTACCAATAATTTCAGTACAATCCTCTGCACAGATAAAAAAAGAAGTTCCTTCCATTGTGTCGTGTCCAGCGGACTTAATACTACCTTGAGGATGCTGGCACCTGATTTACACTCAGTGGTACAATCAGAATGCGTGGTTCAATAATTGAGATGATTTGTCTCCACTGCGTTATATCCAGTGGGCTCAAGGCAACCAGTGTTGCCACATGTTCATCTGTACTGGGAGGATCAAAAAGCTTTATCATCTTTATTCTTTATGTCAAAAATCAGTACCGAAATATGAATCGATGAAATATTCGTTGCATAGAAATATCAGCATGAAAAAGGTATAATTCTTGCTAAACTTAGGCTTGGGCTACATCTTAGTTTCGAGCTACCCACGCTGCTTAGCTTAGCTTTGTTGATGTTATAAACAGAAAATACTCGACGTTTGCAGAAGAGTGATACATAGTAAGAATATTAAAAACGAGGCATCGAACCGCCGAAAATGTGAGCGAATCGTCAATATTTCTTTAGCATCAGATTTTTACCCACTAATCAAGCACATGTAGTTTTATGCAACAGTGATTTCATTACTAAGTAATTTTACTTTGAGGGACGGTATTCGTTTTTCAGCTCTTGCAAATCCCTGTCGAAGAAACCTAGAAATGCTTCCAATACTAAATTAACTAAATTGTAAGATTGGAAATGTTTCTGAGATTCTACATTGCAGTAGCCTTGAGATTGATGGTCGAGTCATTGAAATCGATAGTTTTAACTGAAGATGTTATGATCATTCTCACTAATATTCGGAGGAATCTTACGTTGTTTCAATGTCCTATGTTATTAAATTTTAAAATCATTTGAAAAACGGGTAATTTTTAGGTTGGAATAGCAGCAGAACAAACTATCAGAACAATGAACAGCGAAAGGCAAATTATGCTTAACACTCCTATACTCGCGCATTGGTCTGTCAGACCGAGAAATCAATAATTCGTTCATTTCTCAGAAAATATCAACACTACGACTTTGCGATTCTCTCTAGCTTCGTTGTTTGTCGTTCGTCATTGTTTAGCGTATCGCATGTGTTGATACAAAGGGGACGTGTGCCACTTTTTCAACACTTTCGGTCTGACACACCGACGCGAGTATAGGAGTAACATTTTTGGACAAGTGCCTTTTTTCATATTCTAGAATATTGTTGAATGAAATGTTAGGGGCGTGGAATATTTATTGCATATAATGCTTAAGATCATTACCGGACTATTCTTATTTGATTTCAGTCCCTTTTGTAACTGGATTGAACGGATCCATATAATAACCATTCGTCGATATATTCGTCGTTAGATTCATACGTTCAAAAGCAAAATATAAATGTTTGATTTTCGTATAGTTATTCGCTAAATATAATGGTCATACATATACACAATTGTGAAAGAAGTTCACTTGTGGAAGAACAGTAAACTATAAACTAATCGGTGGCTTATGGTAATTTTTAACAGTTACAGTTTCGGGGATATTTTTTTATAATGGACAATATCGTCAAGAAAACAAGAAGAAGAAAAGGAAGTTCCTAGAAATCCTTTTATATCATCTAAAAAAGGCATTAATTTCTAGTTTTCCAAGAATACAGAGACAAAGAATATTAGAAATATGCAAACTTTATATTCCAGAACCTTTATCATCTGGTAATTGTCTAGAAAGTCGTTATACATCCTTCTCTTTGATAAAAGACCCGAAAAATACGCAACAACTGCATGAAATGTTAAAAAAATATGTTTGTTTCGAGCATGCAGTTATGCTATGTTTTGATTCTTACTCCAATGAAACCACAATCGATTAATACGTTTTCATGTTGTTTTATAGCTCTTTATACTTCCATAAATTATATTCAGTTGCTTACTTTTAATTAATAACAGTGAAAAATTCGAATTTCGTTATTTGTGTTGGAGTATCAAAAATTACTCTGTTTTGAGGAGGCTGAATTAGATGACTATTAAAACATAATAAAGATGAAGAAAACATATTTTTTGGAGTTTTTTTATTCAATTATACCTTCTTCTTCTTCAAATAAATGCCAATAAAGCCTGAAAAATACAATGGAAACATTACGAAGAAGTTCAATTTTCGGTCTGTGACACCGTGCGCGAGTATACGTGTTATGATTTTGCACGCGAGTATAGGAGGGTTAAGGATAGTTGTCGCAGTTTTTTCGTGGAACTGTCCAAGCAAATGAGAAAAAGATTCGAATTTGATGATCCGACCATATAGGCTGCGCCAATATTAAAACCCAGAAATTGGAATATACAAGATCTAGAGAATTTATTTCGTACCCTAAAGATGAAGTTACTCCGCAAGGAAATTAGTTTCTAAAAACGAACATGTGCAGGATTTGTGGACGAAAATTGGATGACTAAAAATAAATAACGGTTCGCTTTAATAAATGATAGTATACAATCTTCTTCCTCAACCTAATATATAACTGCCTAAATCACACTAATACTAATAGACATGACAAACATACTGT
The DNA here is from genome assembly GCF_029784135.1 of Toxorhynchites rutilus septentrionalis. Lineage (NCBI taxonomy): Eukaryota > Metazoa > Arthropoda > Insecta > Diptera > Culicidae > Toxorhynchites > Toxorhynchites rutilus. The sequence continues at coordinate 300,962,301 of NC_073746.1, read as the reverse complement.
CAATAATGTATGCCTATGAGCGTCCGCGGGATAATCGAAAACCGCCCGAAGCCGAGCGGAGACTGCCTGCTGATAAGCTTCAGCTTGAGCTTGGGTAGACTGTGCAATTCGTAGTTGCTCTCCGTGATTGACCTGAACCAGCGATAAAGCACAAAAACACCCTGAATGACGCTTGGGAGTAGCTAACAATTCGCATTATACAAGATTCGGTGTTTCAAGCTTTAAATAGTCAATAACGACGACGACCACGTCCTTACAGCATGACACACAAATAATGTTTGTCGAATCACCGGAAATTGCAGTGACAGAAGGCGACTCTATCACGGCGCCGTAAAGTGGTTATAATGTTCGAAATTAGCCATTTGGGGTTTTAGCCCGGTCCGATCGAAACCGGATAGTGTGAAAGAAGTCTAACGCTGCTCATCAATCCTGGCTTGTGACCGGCAATAAAGTTTCTCAATAATTTCATGTTTCCAATCATCAATCGAGGTTCCTTAAGCGTGGTTTAGAATTCCCGTGAACGTGAACTTGAACAGGTGGTGAAATAGTACTATCATTTCACCGTGAACTACATTGCGAACAAATAACTCAAAAAATCGTGGTGAATAGAATGATTTTGTTCACGTTCACGTTCATATGAAAAGTTCGGTAGTAAATGTGAAGTAAATAAACATCGATCTTCAATAAAGTAATTCGGATAAAATATACAGTTGTTCACGAATCAACCCGAACCAACAGAGAGAGAACCAACCAACAACCCGCGCAGAGATACGATTGAATGCAATCCATATGAAATCCAAATATTTTGATATCCATCCATATCAAAATTTTCATTGAGAATTGCTAAACATATCCTTTTACAGTTCACGGCGAAATAATTTTCAGAATGCCTTGGGACATTCGAACGTGAACATGAACGGGGAAATATTTTGACGTCTATATTCACCACTGTTTTAACGTTCACGTTCACCGAAGTCGGTGAACTATGGTGAGTTCACCAACATCTCGATTCCACGGTGGAAATTCAGAATCGTTGTGAAATATTGAATTAATCCAATTTTATCAATATGAATTGTGTTTAAACATGTTTTTCAAACAGAAAATGTTTCTTCCTATCGTTTCAAAATGTTTTCCTCGCGTTTTATATATGGACTGATGAATTATTGGGTTGGGGAAAAAGAAATGTCGTATATGTACTCGGGTACTCGTACTTATCGCATCGGGTCATACTATACGGCTATTTAAAAATGACAATCTGTGCTACAATGTGCTTTTGACAATGTTGTGATTGTCCTTTTCAGTCTCAAGTAATAGCGCGTCAAAGATGTAGTCCACCAAGCAATACATTGGCCATATTTTACGTTTTTATTACCTGCGAGGTAAATTCGTGTAGCTTATGGACCCGATATTGTAACGATTCGCACAGCACAGCGTTGGTTTGATCGATTTCGTTCTGGTGTAGTGGCTGTCGAAGATACACCCCGTACTGGTAGGCCAATCGTCGTGGAAACCGATAAAATCGTTGAAATCATCCAAGTAGACCGGCATGTGAACACTCGCCCGATTGGCCAGGAACTGGGTATAGATCATGAAACCGCTTGGAACTATTTGCAGAAGATTGGATTCCAAAAAAAACTGGATGCATGGGTGCCACACGAGTTGACGCAAAAAACCGACCGAATCAACGCGATGCACTGCTGAAACGGAACGAACTCGACCCATTTTTGAAGAAGATGGTGACTGGTGATGAAAAGTGGATCACGTACGACTACCTAAAGCGAAAAAAGTCGTGGTCGAAGCGCGGTGAGCCGGCCCAAACCATCGTCAAGCCCGGATTGACGGCCAGGAAGGTTTTGCTGTGTGTTTGGCGAGATTGGAAGGGAATCATCCGCTATGAGCTGCTCAACTATGGCCAGACCCTCAACTCGGTTCTCTACTGTGAGCAGCTTGACCGTTTGAAGCAGGCGATTGACCAGAAGCAGCCAGAAATGATCAATAGGAATGGTGTTGTTTTCCACCAGGACATCGCTTGACCTCACACATCTTTGATGACCCGCCAGAAGCTACGGGAGCTAGGATGGGATGTCCTATTGCACCTACCGTATAGTCCGGACCTGGCTCCAAGTGATTATCATCTCTTCAGGTCCATGCAAAACGCTAAGTTGGCCACAAAAGAGGCTTGCGAAAACTGGCTATCTGAGTTTTTTTTGCAAATTAAAAGGTTGGGGGGGGGTGTGTTGGTTTATAAGGGTGGAATAATGAAGTTGCCTTCTAAATGGCAACAAGTTTGCGAACAAAACGGCGCATATTTGACTTAAATTGGATAATTTTAATTTGTTAAATAAAATATAAAAATCGAATTTCGAAAAAGTGTTTATCCGCGTTCACGTTCACGAGAACTCTAAACCTACCTTTAGAGGCGAATGAACTGCAAAGTTTAAAGCCTCTCAAAAACAAAGAATGGAATGGAATCGAGATTCTCTACAGGTTGAGCAAAGAATCTGATACAGGCTCGAAGCCTAAAAACACAGATGGTTTAGAACGGTTGCAACGCACTATTATTTCTTTGAGACTAGCAGAGCGAATCACGTTTTGCGGGTGTATTGCATAAAGTTGCACCTCTGTATGCTACCGGTCAATTCAAATTAAACAGCGAATATTTTTTACCACTGAAATATTTCAAAAAAATAGACAGCTCATCCGCGTTGACGGTATTGAGCTTCGTATTACGAAATGGGGGAGTAGGCATGACAATATGGCTCTGCAGAAGAAATGAACACACATTGAAAATAAAATTTATGAATGATAATTATTTTTCCCAAATCAATTTAGTACTCTTAAAATTAAAATTACAAGTAGTACAACAAGTAGTGAAAAAATACAAGTAGTGAAAAAATATCATACAAAAATTGTGTCTAAAGATAATTTTATATTAAGTAAGTTTTGGTGAGAATATCTGAAAATTCATAGAAAACAGTTTAAATTAGAATCAGAACAAAATACTTCTAGTAGGTAAATCACGCCAAGAAAAAAATTTCATACAAATTTCAACAATTGAAAACTGCTTCAGGGCCGGCTAATCTGATAGACAATAGTTGGCCTCATACAAACTAACGTCGAATCCAGATGTCGACACCATTCCGCCGTCAACGTGAATTGTAAACATTTCACCACAAACTGATGCCAATTGATTTATTTGAATATCATCGCACGACACGAATGAATGTATTTACATTAAAATAGAGCAAACCTCAAAAATTGTATCTTAATTTCACGACACTTTTTGATGAATCATATTCACAAAGATTTACGCGTTATATTGAACCTTTCTTGATGTTTTGAAGCTCGTTGCAATTTATGAGAAAAATATTACATAATATTGTTTCGAAGAAAGTATATACGTAGCAAAAATAAACGGAACAATGGATCAAATGGAATTGTGAGAAAAATTTAATCTTTCGGAAAAATACAAGTTTAAAAGCTGTCAAAGTTTTACTGTTTTTTTTTTTTAATTAAATGTCTTTAGGTGAGTCAAATATTTTGAAATACAAACATGTTTTCACATCTGGCATCCCTGTTCATAACTCACCACACTCATTGACAGTTCAATTCCTGTTTGTTTTGGTCACATCGCTCACCCACACTAGACCAAGCATCAGAATTTTAACCAACACTTGTCTGATATCGCACCAAACAGGTCCGGCTCGAGCTGTGTTGCTCCGCTTCCATTCAGTCGTCATCGTGAGCCCATTGATTTCGGTCGTAGTTTTGAAACGTACGAAGTCACGCGTTCAGTGAGCACTGTGAGTGAATTTCCCCATAACCACTATCCTTGGCACCTCGTTTTGCCCCTATCACACGCCCCATCAACCCTCCTAGTTGATTGCTTAGTTTTTTTTTCTCTATAATAAGCGAATGTGTTGGATCTCGTTGCCTTTCCATGTGCCCTCTGGTGTATGGTGGTGATTCGGTCATCCAAGGAGCAATACTTTTCCATTCTCATATTGTTTTTCAATCATTTCATCATCTTCATCTGGTTTTTGCGTTTTGCTGTGAAAAGTGTGGGCAAGGTGATTTGAGCTGTAACGAAAACTTCTGTTTGCGGTTTTAAAGATAGTTTAATTGCGAATGCCAGCAGATTCACGGAAACCGATGATCCGAGCGATTTGATTTTGATGGTGAAAAATTCAGGTGTGAACCGCACTGTCACTGCTGCCTCTCATAGTTAACGCACACCACTGTGCGATTGAGGTAAATTCTGTGGAGTTCACGGGGGTGTGTGTTGGTGCGATTCTAGAGCAGCAGTGCGAAGCAAAAGCAATGAATAATGGAAAAAAGGAAGTGCATGAATGGGAAAAATAAGGCACCGTCAAGAAGGATTACTGCATTGTGAGGGAGGAGTGAACCAAACAAAAATGTCGCAAAGTAACAAGAGTACACAGGCGGTGGAGTTCGCATGCCAACGCAGTGGTTGCTGTGATTATTCGTAGCCTCGAGTTGGGAACGATATCTATGTTTTGATTGAATGTGTTTTTCTTCTTCTTTTATTATCTATCTTTTCACAGTGTTGGCGAGTGAGTGTGAATTCTTTGAATTCGCTCGAAAAGAGAGTGACAATTTGCGTGGAAGTAAATGGAATGACGTGAAATGGTGAATAGAATTTCCGTCCCGAATCAAACAGTGTCAACAGCAGGAAAATGTTAGTGGGGGTGAAGGAATTCCGCCACTTGTGAATGTGTTTTTGTGTTTCTGCGTTTTGCTTTGGAAGAGCATTGTTTTGGATTTTTCATCATTGACCTGTCGACACGCGTATGCATACAGGCATACGTCAGGGTGGAAGAAAAAGGGTCAACCGCTTGACGCTTGACTGAGAACGGAGAGGTGAAAACATACAAAACAACAGCGCTGCTGAATTAGGTAATGTATAGCGACGGACTTTTTCTTAATAGGTTAATAATTGATTTTCTTACATGTAACGAATATCTTTCTTACGTATTGGTAAAGCGGATTCAATTCCCAGGAACTCCAACCCTTCGAATGTGTTTAGCCAAGTAGACGACTCGCAGCGTATTGACTCAAGGACATTCAGTATATAGCGCTCGCTTCGAGAGATACAAATGTATCCATTGATGGCAGGAAGTGGCGCCAAGTTGGGAATTGTGTCGTCGCGTAGTCTTCCAAGTTTCGTTCGCTAAGGATAGCTTGTTCCATTTTGCTTCCCATCCCCCTTTCAAGAACAACCGAAATGTAAAGGTCATATAGATCGATCGTTTGGTTCATTCTTCCGAATGGTTATGCTCTATAAATAATTCCATAGCAGTTAAGCAGTCCATTGAATCTCTCTGCATAGATTTGCACTGACCCTCGGTGTGTTTTAAACATTTAGCGTATCGCTCATTTCGAGCAGCAAGTAATAATTAATTGTCCGTATTGTGTCCCCGTCGTGTGAACCATTTGTTAGCGCGACCGTCTCGTAATCATTCCGCTCATAGATCATTTCGCAGCTCCATCGAGATAGAGCAATTAGCCGCAAACTATTCGCGTTGGACTGTGAAAACAAAAACGTCTTCAATCGATTCATTACGACTCTCAGATTCTACGGGGGATGGGGCTATTCTCCAGTAGTTCAAAGACTAAACTAAACGCGTCCAATTTCGTAATTACTGTTGGCGCGACTATCATGACACCGAGACTCTTTCTATTGTTGTTTCTGTTGAGGGAGTGGATCCAATAAACAAAGCTTCTGTTGACGATTCGCGCTCTCGTGATTGCGAGCGTCATCGTTGCACGTTAGACTGACTTCGGAGTGTCTCAGGCGTACCGAAATAGCATCCGACGTCATTCGTTAATTATAAAAACAGCGGGTGTGGCTCGGGTAGGAATGCATGTTTAATTTAGATCAGACGACGGAGAAGACGTCTCTGGCGTTCTTGTGTTCTGCTATGATTAATCGAATCGCGTAGAGGCGTAATTTGTAGCTCGCAAAACAGGATGGTTGCCGAAAATCTGCGACTTAGTTGATGTGGATTTTTTTCTGTTGTAGGTATTCAAGTGTAAGACAATCGACACGAAATTGAAATAAGTCTCAATTATTCAAGCTTATTACAACTTTCTGTTGTTTGTAAATGGCTCTGCTCGGCCTATCGGATCAAAGTCATAAAATACCTTTCTCATATAAAAAAATCCGAATTCATTCAGGAGGTAATAGAGGACAATATTTGATGAGAAAAATCCTTCTACGCATATGTTCGAATTTCGACAATAACAGAGTTATAGAACATTATGTTTGTTTCGGACTCTGTTGCCTCAAACTGGCTCTTTATTGAAAAATACGCTACGGAAGACGATTCCTTTGCTTTCATTTGAAAGATGAAAAAAATTTGAACAGGATATAGTTGTGAAACATGTAAATTAGTGGATTTAAATACCATTTTAGAAGTGCAAAAGTTAGTAATTTTTAAGGTACTTTCGTATTAGCGTCACCGGAGCCGAAATACAATAGATAGCAATTACTTAACCGGGCAAACGTATGCGTCGGACGCTCGCTAACGCTCGGTCGAACCTAACTAAAGGATCGTCCCCTATATTTCAAACTAATCGGGCAATCGATGGAACACAGGTTTGTTTGCGAAAGGCCGCCGCTTCCGACGGTGGGAAAAAGGTTGAATATTTGCCTCAGCAGAGATTCATTACTAATACTCTAGCGTAAATATTTTCCTTCCGCTATCTCTCCTCCTTGTTTATATGTATGCATAATTTGAAACACCAAACAATCGTCAATCATAGCATAAAAAAATTAGGCGATTGTTGCATCGTTACAGGGCCAATGCACACGGGAGCAGATACAAACGGGGTTTCAGTGTAGCGAAGATGCAAATATCCATATATCGAAGGTTTGAAGCATCTAAAATACACACACTTATCTCCGTTTTGGGCTCTTCTCAACAGAAGCGCTTTCTATTAATATTGCAAGTCTAGATTAGCTTATAGCGAATTCGTTTTTGTTCAGTTTCAACCCCAGTGCCGCACTAACTGCTGTCAAAACGTTTTTTTTATTCACTCAGTTTCGTACTAGTTCGCCTCGAAATCTGTTAGTTTCGCACTGAGATGTTGGCACTCGGGTTCACCAATACCTGCTTTCAAAAACAAAATTATGAATGAAAATTTACTTTAACGTATCGAATATATATTTTATGTGATGAAATAAGAGTTTTTTTCCGATATCGCCGAAACATATTGAACAAAAGCTGTGTCTAATGATGATTTTATATCATAATAGTAATTATTCGTTGAACAAACAGGAATGCACCGACAAATGGTTAAGTGAGTGTCAAACAATATGAAGTAAAAATTTTCATTAAAACTTTTATATTTTTACACTGCACTTGGCCCTTCTGATCTGATAGAGAATAATTTACCTCCCAAGCACTAATATCGTCACCAGACGTCGACACTGTGCATTTGTCGTCGCGAATATAAACAAATCAGACTATATAACGCACAGCAACAAACCGCCGCATTCGTGAAACTGAAAACGTTTTTTTTATAACCGAGTCAGTTTGGCACTAACTCAGTTTTAAAAACGAATTCGCTATTAGCTGTCATCCTTTATAGAGAGAGTTTTTGACGTAGGACTACGTCTGATAGAGATGTGCCATCCGCTCATGAGCTGTTTATTCGAATAGCTTCATCATAGTGAGCGGATTTGGATCGGCTCGCAATCAAAACAACGCAGCTCATCAGCTAGTTATGGAGCTGGAGAGCTGATGAGCTGCTGAGCTGTTGAGCTGTTGAGCTGATGAGCTGCTGAGCTGTTGAGCTGATGAGCAGATGAGCAGCTGAGCTGTTGAGCTGTTGAGCCGCACAGCTGTGGAGCGCAAAAGCTGCAGAGTGTAAATTTTGAGACGCGAAAGATTTTTTTTTCTCCCGCACTTTATGATATGACGTCAGTTTGTTTTCGTGTGTCCCTCTTCGTTCTTTAGTCTTAGCAGAGATGCCAGATAGGAAAAAGGTTTTTGTTTTGAAGATATTCAATCGTTCGTTACTTCATTAATTTTTTCTTACGTCAAACAAAATAATAAACATTATTATATGCTTGTAAATGCCAAACGTTGAAAATGTTGCAGAATACATTTGGTGACACCACTATGTCTAAAACATGAGTGTATGAATGGTATAGAGCAGGGGTGGCCATACTTCTGGTCATTGCGGGCGACTAATTGTTCAAATGTCAGGCTGCGGTCTACCAACATTGACTGTATTAACGAATTACAGGTCATGTGTCATTATAAAACTGCGTATTCCATGGTCTTAAAAATCCAAGATGGCGGCCGCTACAAAATGGCGGATTACACATTTTTTCAGAACACACACAATATGTTTATCAAATGAAAGGGATTGACTAGTAGAATACAGAAATTTATGAAAAATGTAAATCCAAAATGGCCGCTACCACAAATTGGCGCCATATATATTTTTTTTTCAAAACCTCCTTCATTATGGGTATCAAAAGGAAGTTCTCGACTAGTAGAACATAGCAGATCATGAAAAATCCAATTCCAAGATGGCCGCAGTCTCCAAACAACTAATCACTTTTTAAATGGTTTCATTCAGCTTGACCTATTTGTATGTATGTTTGAATGTTTGTAAGATTGTCCCACATTAATAAAAAATTGACCCCATTCCTGTTGACTGATTGATCTGAAATTTGGACGACACCTTTAATTCTACTGTCATTATAAAACTACGTATTCCATGATTTTGAAAAATTCAATTTGGTCGTCGCTAAAAAAATGGCTGAATGACTTGGCTTGGAGAACACGAAACATATAGCGTATTTGTTTATATTTGCGACGGCAAATGTACAGTGTCGACGTCTGGTGGCGATATTAGTGCTTGGGAGGTAAATTATTCTCTATCAGATCAGAAGGGCCAAGCGCAGTTTAAAAATATAGAAGTTTGAATGAAAATTTTTACTTCATATTGTTTAATTACCTAACAAACGTAGTTTTGACACTCGCTTAACCATTTGTCGATGCATTTCCTGTTTGTTCCACAAATAAGTACTATCATAATATAAAACCATCATTAGATACAGTTTTCGTTCAATATGTTCAAATGAGTCATGCTTCGAGCCGTTCGTCCTGTCCACAATTTCATCTAGTAACGGAACGCACATCTAACGTCTTTATGGAAGCCCCCAAACCACCTGACACAGTCGAGCATCCCAACTTTTTCACTTGTGCCGATTTTAGCAACCACCGCAGCCGTTCCGTTCCTGTGTTCGGAGTTGGTGAGGGGGTCTTTCAATGTGCTGATTCAGGCAAGTACGAATGTTATATCGCTTCTTCGCTTCCTGAATTCCGTCCCGTTTCCAGTGATCCCGTACATTATAAGGATAGTACAGTTCTTCTATCATACTCAGCTGGATTGTTAAGTGAACCGGAATGCACTGATGAAAGCTCCATGAGAACTCCTAGTCCACTCGACACAGTCGTGCTTTTTGATCTATCCTGTCGTCGGAGTCGTTCCGGTCCTGCTGGCGATGTGCGGCCAGGGGTTTCCCACCCACCTGCTCAAGGCAAGTACCAAAAAGTTACCGATCTCGATCCTGCTGATGAATCCTCGCCTTCTAGCGTACGTCGGTGTAGAAAAATGTGTGTTTATTACCAGAATGTTGGTGGTATTAACACCTGCATCAACGATTATTTGCTCGCTTGTTCTGATGATTACTACGACATCATCGCTTTGACGGAAACTTGGCTTGATGACCGCACTCTGTCCAACCAAGTTTGTGGGCAAAACTACGAAGTCTTCCGAACGGACCGAGATCAGTTCAACAGTATTAAGTCATCTGGAGGTGGCGTTCTGATAGCTGTCCATCGACGTTTGAAAGCCCAGCTGATTGCTGAAAACGCATGGTCGTGTGTCGAACAAGTTTGGGTTTCGATAAAACTAGCAGCGAGAGTTCTGTATATTTGCGTTGTGTATTTTCCTCCCGATCGCATTCGAGATACCGCATTGATCGACGTTCCTGTACAATCGCTGTCAACAATAGCTGCACGTGCGCTTCCAGCAGATGAAATTATCATCTTTGGTGACTTTAACCTCCCAGATCTAAAGTGGCGAATAGGGTCTGGAAGATTTCTGTTCGCTGATCCGGCCAAATCGACGTTTCATGCGGGTACGAACGCTTTATTAGACGGCTATAGCTCCAACTTGCTTCAGCAAATCAATTCCGTTAGTAATGAGAACGGCCGCATGCTCGACCTTTGCTTTGCGAGTAAAACTGACGAGGCTCCAACACTATCGGTAGCACCAGCGCCTCTTGTGAAATTAGTACCTCATCACCCTCCACTATGTTTAGCACTGGAAGTCTCTGCGAATAGTTTCAGCGCCGTTCCTATCGCCGTCTACTACGATTTCAATAATGCTGACATCAGTAGCATAATTAATGTGCTCTTGAATATTGACTGGAACGCAATTTTGGACAAGGACGACGTGGACGGTGCTGTTCAAACCTTCACGAACATCATAAGCTACCTAATTGACAGGCATGTTCCTAAGAAAAATAGACATTCATCTACTCACCAACCGTGGCAAACCATCGAAATTCGACGACTCAAAACTGCCAAGAGGGCTGCACTCAGGAGATATTCAAAGAACCGTCTCCCAATCTTCAAGCAACACTATTTACGACTGAACCATCAGTACCAAAGAACGTGCAAACGATGCCATGCAATATATCTACGTGGGGTTCAAAGAAAGTTTAGAAGAGATCCAAAATCATTTTGGAAATACGTCGATGAGCAACGTAAAGAGTCGGGACTTCCATTATCTATGTTCCATAACGGACAAAGCGCGTCTGATGTTCAAGGGATTTGCAATCTTTTCTCAGCGAAGTTTTCAAGCCTTTTTCTCAAATGAGAGCCTTTCTCAAGAGCAACTCTCAATGGCCACAAGAAGCGTTCCACTTCAGAACAACTCTTTTTTCCGCATCGATGTCGACGATTCAATGCTACAATCAGCGTTCAACAAATTGAAATCCTCGAAATCTGTTGGACCGGATGGAATCCCATCATTGATTTTAAAAAAAAAGTGCTGTTGGATTGATGTCTCCAATGCGGATTTTGTTCAGCTTTTTCTTGTCAACGGGTATCTTTCCGTCGCTTTGGAAGAGAGCATACATTTTTCCGATCCACAAAAAAGGGGACAAAATGAACGTTGATAACTATCGAGGAATCTCTGCCCTGAGCGCGGTTTCTAAACTTTTTGAACTCGTAGTTATGGGACCGATATTTTCCCATTGCAAGCAATACATTTCCATCGATCAACATGGATTCATGCCGAAGCGTTCTATCACAACGAATCTTCTCTCTTTCACAACGTACATATTCGATGGAATGTCCAATGGTGTGAACCAAACAGATGCTATCTACACCGACCTGTCAGCCGCCTTCGACAAAATCAACCACGATATTGCAGTGCAAAAGTTAGACAAGCTTGGTTTCAGCGGAAATCTCCTGCATTGGTTGAAATCCTATTTGACGGGAGATTTCACCGATGTCTATTGCTTGAAATCTCTATTCAGTGCTTTAGTTCGCTCTACGCTGGAATATTGCTCATCGATTTGGAATCCATTCTACCTGAATGGAGTCAACAGGATTGAAGCCGTGCAGAAACGGTTTATTCGGTTCGCTTTACGGCATCTACCGTGGAACAACCCTCATCAGCTTCCAAGTTACGAGAGCCGATGCCAACTAATAAGTCTAGCCTATAACGCTACATGTACGGAGAGATCTAAACCGCGCCTTATTGATGTATGACGTCTTGATGGCTAGGACAGAATGCCCAGTGATCCTCGAAAACATCAATTTTAACATTCGATCTCGAACTCTACGAAACTACTGCTTCCTTCGAGTACCTTTCCTTCGTACTAGCTATGGGTGCAACTCAGCCGTTCAAGGCCTGCAGCGGCTGTTCAACAAAGTAGCTTCGGGTTTCGACTACCATATTTCACGAAGTGCGGTTCGGCGAAATTTCATAGAAATTTTCATTAATATCATTAGGACAGAAAGTGTCTGTTGATTTACCAAATAAATAAAAAAAAATATAAAACAATATGTTTCTGTGATATTGGAAAAAAACCTCTTCTTTCATCACATAAAATAAATATTCCATACGTTAAAGTAAATTTTCATTCATGATTCTGATTAATTTTTTGAGTATCATTAGTATACATCTCTACAATAAAACCATTCCCAAAAATATTTCTTTTTAAATTTTTATTTCTTACCTAACTTTCTTCGGAATATTTTGATGATGTACTCTATTCTATTAGTCAAATCATTTTATCCGATACCAATATTGAGGGGATTGCAAAAAATACATAGTCGACCATTTTGTGGCGGCGACCTTTTCGAATTTATGTTGTTCATAATGTAGTGTATTCTCCAAGTCAAGTCGTCATTCAACCATTTTTTAGCGGCGGCCTAAATGAATTTTTCAGGACCATGGAATACGCAATCAATCAGAAATGAGGAACGGGGTCAAATTTCAATAAATGTGGGATAACCCTACAAACACTCATACATACATACAAACAGGACAAGCTGATTGAAACCATTAAAAATCGAGGGGTTGTATCCGAGACACGACCGCTTAAGACGTAGGACTACGCAATCTTTTTTTTTAATTTGTTGGTTTATCATTTCGGATATCATTTGTGAATACATCGAAAGTTCATAAATAACTCTTTAGTAAAATGTTCCGGGGACCCTGAAAAGGTTTAATGGCTTGCGTGGTTTGTAGAATCATTTCGAGAAGCAACGATTCTTTCTTGCCTTTGCGAGAACAATACACTGGTTGGTCATATGTCGCAATTTGTTTCTTTATAACAATGCATGCATTGCACTGACTATTTAACGAGAGGCATCTTCCGTGCATCGCCATTCAACAAGCATCAAACACGCATCTAACAGATGCACACAGTTGCAGCGATAAACATCAAGTGAAATATTCGCTAGAGTTCACGGCTCGAGAGGAAACATAGCAGAATAAGCGACCTCAGAGGAGATGCAATACTTATACGCTAGCGACAGTTTACTTACTTCGCAAATATTCTCTTTTCGCTATCCCCTTTCGTTGTTTCTATTCTACTTCTTCTTCTTTTCATTTGTTTACGGAAACTTCAAATCCAACGATTCACTCGTCTTCAACTGTTTCTATTCGGTTTCTAGCGGCTGCATAAATTGCTCGTTATTGACAGCTCTGTTCGGGAAAGCACACAAATGGACAGAACAAATGTATGGGGAAATGGGAATGCTTCCAATTTTCATCGATTTAAACCTTATACAGACTATGGGATTGTAATATACAGCATACCAAACAAATCTTAGAGAATTTCCGATTCGATTGGTATGCAAATCGTTAAAATCCGTTCGCAGCAAAAATAGTTATTAACGTTAACTTTATTTGATAAAAACGTGACCTGTTTTCTGATTTGGCACCCTTAATGTAAGACGTAGTCCTACGTCAAAAGGCTATGTTGAGGCATTGAACGATTTTGGTACAATGATCGAATTTTTGTACTAAAACCGGTCTGTCACATTCCGTTTCAGCAATAATATTTGATGATATCCCACGCTCTAGTTGAATCTGATACAGGCAAATTGAGGTCGCTGAGATATTAAACTTACCGAAATCAACTGTTCAAGTCCACGTCGTGGTACATTCGACGAAGATCATCTTTCATGAGCTGTTATTTTGTATCATCAAAATGCAGCCGAAATGAAAATTAGTAATCTCTATTATTTATTTATTTATTCATTTTATTTATTTATTTTCGTTAAACAAATGTATACTACATACTCATATATTAATGTTACAATGTTTTTATGCTGAATATTATTCCTACGGTACATGTTTCTTTTTAGCTGTTTTTTATTCATTGTTGTGTCAATTAATTCGCAGTTCTGATTGTATATACGCATCATGCGATTGATAGGAGCGTTGTTTGCATAATTTGTTCTGGATGTTTTGGTTAGAAACAAATTGCGTGTTCTTAGTTGACGCCCAGGTACATAGAAATTTAATTTTTCTAGTAATTCAGCTGATTGTACTCGTTGCGAAATTAGATCATTGCAAATTTACGGCGTTCCTTTAGTGATTGGATGTTTATCAGCATGCAGCGTGCTTCATATGAAGGAAGTGGAAATGAGGTCCAGTTCAACTTACGGAGTGCAAATAAGAGAAACTGTTTCTGGACTGACCCAATGCGTTCTTCATGTACGACCATATACGGGTTCCAAACGATGCTACAGTATTCAAGAATGGGCCTTACATATGTGATATACAAAAGCTTGATTGTGTATGGGTCCTGGAAGATATGTGAGAAGCGTTTGACGAAGCTTAACACACTATTTACCTTATTGATTACAGAGTTGTAGTGTTCTATGCATGTGAGGTTACAGTCCAAGACGACGCCTAGATCTCTAACTATTTAACATTTCTCTACATTTTGATTTCCAAGACGTATTACAATATTTGGTACATTAGGTAAGGTCAATAGCTTAACAAAGAAAGCTTTTGGGTGAAACTATTTTGCGACCTTGGTATACAAAACTAATGTGTCAAGTGTGCGAAGCATGGCATTTTACGTTGAATAGTGAAGTACGATGTCATTGAAATTCAATAACTCTGGTTATTGATCGAGTTCACACGGAACCTTGAAAACAACTCATAGATACTGATATCCAGCGTGAAATTTTATACTTTTCGATTCATTGCCCGTCGTCGTCACCTCGACAGAGAGAGATAGACAGTGAGCAAACAGATGTCGATAGGTAAAGCTGTTCTTATCTAACGCACTCCCGCCGTCTGAGCAAAGCGCTTCGTGCCATCCACATGTGAACTCTCGCGCTTATTACGCAAACAGCTGTCGGTCGTCCCCCCATCGACTTGGTGGTATCACGTTACTCTAAATATAGCAACCAATTTGCGAAAATGTTTATCGCTTGCTGCTTGGCTGGTATCTTTGCAAAAAGTCTGCTCAGCATGAAAAAGGGGGCAAACACACACACACTCATACGCAATTGATAGCGCCACCAAGTGATGTTCTCCGGAATAGACGTCAGATGGCCACGTTGTTTGATTCTGTTAGGAGGATATTTTCTGTTGTCGCCGCCGGCATAAAAATTAACAATTCTAGTTGTTATCTTTCAGCTTCGGTGCGTCAGTGAGCGATTCGAAGTTGATTCTTTGGTACGATTTAAGCGCGATGCGATGCAGCTCAGCTGGAGAAAGTTGCCCTCCAGCTTGTTGCCTCGTGCCATCACATGAAGGTACCGTGTCGAGGAACGAACTTGTGTGGGCAAACTGGAATGGTGAGACGTTCTCTCCGTTTCGCCTTGGGTTCATCATTCCGCAGAAATCGCACGGATGGCTTCGCTCCGAGAAAACATCCCGCTAGGATCAATGGCCACTTCGGCGAATTTGTTATATCCCACCGCAATAAAACGAACCATTTTCGCGTCATAAAGCTGAAAGTATCCGACCGATGTTTTCCGGTCGAACGAGATGAATAATTTAGTATCCTAACAAGCGGTGGGTGCTGCATCCTCTCCGCCAGTGGCAATGGTAGCAGGCTAAAATGGCCTTCGATTGGGGGAGCAGCGGCATCAACGAAACTGGCTTAAGCACAATGTAAAGCAAAAAAAAACAATCGAAACGAGCGAAACTAAATACGAAAAAATATCGTTCAAATAATGCGCTTCCTTCGGCGAGGGCAGAGGCAATTTATGCTCCATCTGTGTACTGTATATCTTTCTCGATATCGCGATCGGCGAAAAAAAATAAAAGCGAAAAATGCGAGACGTACCAGGAAGCCGGAATCTGCCGCCTCCTGAAGCACGGGAGAAGAATCTCGGGGGATGATGGCTCGAGAGGAGCAGAGATCGAGAAATCGCGCAACCGGTTGCGGTCGGCTGGGTTGGGGATCGACTCACTTCTCGGTTGGATGATCGCCGTCCAAGTTCAGCTCGTAGTCAGAGTGTGATGATGATGACTCATACATTGGTGAGTTCAACCGAGACAAGAGGTAAGGTTTTTGTTTTCTTTACCGCTTGCGCTCCGCGCGCTCTCGGTCTTACATCTTTGCGAAGGCTTTGGGTTTGTTTTTTTTATTTGCCCACCATTCGGATTCGGTTGGCAGACAGACTGCGGCCCCATATTAGGACTTTAATGGGGCTAGTTTGGCGTTGGAGAAGTAAAAAAAAAATCACTGTTCAGTGGATTGCCTTGAACGCGCACGACTCAGGAAAGTGGTCAACTATTGTACGGGAAGGAATCTTTGAGATTGGTTAATCTGAATTTTTTTCACTCATGAATATATTGGATGTTTGGTTTGAGTTTTGGGTTTTCACTCCACATCTGGATTATTATATCTAGATCCTTCATTTCTCTAGATTCGATTTAAATCCTGCATTGCCCTACTCAATTTTATTTAATGTTCAAAATTGAGCTCCGCTTACTTCTGCAATGGTTTCCCACCCGAATCGTTACAAGCTGTAATTGATGGCAAACGTTTCCCAGACCAAACATTTCTCCGGAAACCGCATTCTGTTGTCTTCCGATCTCTAGCACACAAGGCCAGGGTTAAATCGACGGAGCTACTCTAATGTCTTATTTGCGTGCGTGTGTGGTACATTATCATTACGAGCGATACATAATAACCAACTACGTCGTCTTGATGCGGGGGCGAAGAGGGGCTCATCGATCGGATTGTTTATGTTTACATTCATCGGGCTCCCGACGATAATAATCACCACACACCGGATGCTAATGCGCGAAATGTTCGCAACTGCCGTGGTCCGAGTTGGGTGACGCTACAGGATCTCTCGAACGAACGAAAATGGAGTGGAAATAAATGTTTTGTCATTTGTCACCATCTCATTTTGCGCCGATGCTGAATCAGTCGGGCTCGCGTACTGAGGAATCATCTTCAGAAATGATTCATAGCTAAACACTTTGCATTGCATATTATATTTGTTGGACTTGCGAATACTTTAGCCATTTTAAGATGGAAATCAATCCCGTTTCTTGCTTGCACAACGGTGATTTGAATTCGAATAGATGAATTCCACGTCAGATAGCTAACCCTGCCGATTTCTACGGCAAGATTTCTAGTCTTGTTGAATTTCTATTCATACGCAATGGCAAATGTGATCCAATAATCTGAACTTGAAATTCAACAGCGAGATCGGGTTTCGAATGCAAATTTGGAGTTTAGAGCCGGAATTTTAAATTCGCATTTCGGATCAATGTCTGAAATTTGACCGCGAAATCTGCGCCAGGCATTCCAATTTTAAATTTGAATCTAGAATGTGAACTAGGTACACTGAAGTCGCTTTTTATGCGGTTTTAGGAATTTACGTGGCTTATTTTTATACGAATTCGGAAATTTACGCGGATTTCGAAACATATCAACCGCGTAAAAGTGACTCCAGTGTAAACAAATTTAATGTGCTAATTGATGTGACTTCACAAAATAAGTTTTTATTTTATCACTGATTACTAGCTAGCATGCAAAAAAAATCAATTAATCAATTGTTAGAATATGGGTTGCATTTTAAACTAATAATTCACTGTTTGTTAGATTTTTACACGGATTTTGAAATTTACGCGGTTTATTTTTACGCGGATTTGGAATTTACGCTGGAGTTGCGTGCCCAGCGTAAAAAGCGACTCCAGTGTATTTCAATTTGAAATTTGGTTTTATAATCATAAAACTAAATATACGACATGAAATCTAAGAGTGTATTTGAAATCCAGAACTAGAATCTAAACAGATATCAAACAAGATCTGACTCTGAAGTCTAAACTATATTTTTTTTCATTGGTTCTCGAAAGCTGATGTTTTTTTTTGCAACATATCCAAAACTCAGAGAGACGTTTTTCGTTTTGGAGTTCTGATTTTTCAAAGTCTTGGTTCCGAAACCATGTGAATTATAAAAATCAAGTACAATCAATAGTTTTGAAATCAAAATCCTTTTTTTTGACGTGAGACTACGTCTAACCGGAGGGTTAAAATGAAAACCTCAACACAGAACATGCAGGAAAAAATGAAAGATTTCGAATGCTTATAACTCGAACAGTTCACAATAGATCGGAAAGATTTGTTGTATCAATTGATAGGAAATATTTCTACGCACCTATCACAATTAATAAAATGTTATTTTTCATGAGATAAACAATTGAACAACTGTGAAATGTTAAGCGTTATCTTAACGCCCTACCTGCCATGTTTTAATTTGTCCGATTTACGGTTTCCCGGTTGGCAGTTCAAATACATGCAAGCTGGGGGAATTTTTGTTCCCATTGAAATGTGTTCCCTATCACAGTCATCAAAACTAAGATGCCTCACATTACATGGGGTTTGTTCAAAGTCTTTATTATTGAATTCGAAAATCATTTCATTCAATCAATACTAACAACAAATGTAGTCCCACGTTAACCTTGCGGTTACATCATAGAAATAACCCATACATTTTTTTTGCAAATGTAATATAAAGAAGAGTGGCTCATTGGCTTCAATTTCATATGACGATCATTTGAATCGGTCGAGTAGTTCAAAAGTTTTTTTTGAGAAAAAATCATTTTTAATTTTGGAAAAAAGACGAAACTATTGATTTTTCGGACCGCCCTAAAAGAAAAATAAAAAATACGGGTCTGATATTTTACGATAAGGAACAAAACTAACAATTTTCACGAGGACCTGAGAGCCTTCATACCGGTTTGGCATGGAAGAATGGCTGAACTGGAATCTGAACTGAAATCTGGAATCTGGATCTGCCACGGCATTGCGGATCTATATCTGAAAATTTTATTTAAACCACGAAACCCCTGGATTCGAATATGAAATTTGATTCTAATTTCAATATCTGAATACATCTAGAAAAAAATTATAGGAGGTTGTGTTCAAGATACGACCGCATTTTTTACGTAGAACTAATCTGTTATTTTTATAAGTCACTTATTTATACCTTCGGATATTGTTCTATAATGCAGTGAAATTTTAAAAACAACTGCTTAGTAGAATAATCTCGGAAATGTTTTTTTCATTGTAGAATCAGTTGACGATAATTGATTGATGATTCATTCTTGCCCTCGCAAAACAATACACTTGCTGATCGTATGTCGCAATTTATTCATGTCAATGCATTGAAAATTTACCTCGAACGCTATTCCGGTGGTCTTTTTCGCAATTGACATAGACTCGGCTATGGGGGTCTCCGTAGCCACATTGGTTGCGCGTTCGCTTAGTAAACGATCGATCGTGAGTTCAAAACTCAGGGCCCTCATTGACCATCTTTGTGTTGTTACAGAATAGCTACGTCCACGCAACAATCATCAGCGATGGAGATCGATCCACGGTCGAAATAAGATCGATTCATCCATACAACTGCTCTGCTCTGCAAGACACATCGGGCTGCTGTTCTATAAATAGCTCAACAATGATCATATCAACTGTCTCCGCTGTCCGGTGGTCTAACTGGATAATGGAAGAAAAATACAATACAGAATACTCTTACGCCTAAATGGCTACTGTGTAAATGTACCATATGCAATGGTATAGAAGGAATACTGGCGAATGGCAACTGTGTAATGTAATGTGCTATAATTATAGATATGATAACCATGTGACATGTACACGATTAAAATTCGGCTCTGTTACAGCTAAAATGCTAATGAGCCTGAAATAAATAAATGGGATAAAAAAAAAATGTCTCATTCTGTACTAGTATTTGAACTGTATTAGTAAATCTATTTCTAAAAAATTACTGGAAAATCAGGGAATATCAGGAAATTTACTTTCGGATTTTGAGTCGATAATGATTTTACTGGGTGTTAGAAGAGGGTACTGGTCAGATAGCAAAGTCACGAAAAAGCAGCTGTCTCTTCTGGTTTTTTTCATATTACATTTACTTCCTATTTCGAATAATGTTTCGTGAATCCAAATATTACACAATTGGATTTTTCAAATCCATAAAGGGTTTATGAAATGTACATGAAAATATTCCCCTTTTTTCTGCCGAACACCTGTTGAATCGTTGACTTGTTTCTTTTCCAAATAAACAGAAGCAAAAAACAACTTGATGTTTCTATGGTATCCTGTATTAATAATTAGAAATATTTATATTGAAATCAGTAACAGTAGCATTATAAAGCCTTATACTTTGTTTTGACGTAGGACTACGTCTAACCGGAAGATATAGGGGGTGAAATGGAAATCTAGGCACTGAACAAGTAGGAAAAAATGCAAGATTTGGAACGCTTATAACTCGAGCATTTCTCAATAGATCGCAAAGGTTTTTGCATCAATTGATAGGAAATATATCTACGCATCTATCATAACGAATAACATTTCATTTTTCTTGAGATAAATAATTGAATAATTGTGAAATATCAAGCATTGTCAAAATGCACTATGTGCCCATTTTTGATTGGTCCATTTTGTGCTCCTCAAATCGTACCGACCAAAACGGGCAACCAGAGCAGCAGCGAAATAGAATGAAGCACGATTGGAAAGGAAAAAGAAAAAAATGAACGAAACATTGGTCGCAGTCTCACACATGCGTAATTCTCGAGCCAGCCAGTCAGCTTAAAAATCCACGCTCCGCTGCCGTAACGATCATTCTTTGTGTGGACACCGACTGGACAACATCGTTGCTGGACGAGCTGGACGGCGTGGGATCGAGTGCCTTTCTCAAGGCAAGAGGGCGGAGGTGGTAGCGCTGGAGTAGAGTAATAGAGTAGAGTAGAGTTTTCAAAGGGCCTTTCTCAAGGCTAGAGACGAATGAACTGCAAAAGTTTAAAGTCTCTATAATTCAAGACCTTCCATCCTTCCGTAACTATCATTCTCATTCAAACCGTACACCACATCGGTTCGCATCACAACACATCAACAAACCAACCCAAGCAGCCATGTCTGGACATGGTAAAGGAGGAAAAGTGAAGGGAAAGGCAAAATCCCGCTCGAACCGTGTTGATCTGGAGTTCCCCGCAAGGGTAGCTAGGCCGAGCACGTTAGTACCAGTGCACCAGTCCACCTAGCCGGCGTTATATAGTTTCGGCCGCCGAAGTGATCGAGTTAGCTGGCAAAGCTGCTCGCGACGATAAGAAAACCCGCATTCGGAACAGAACACATTCGGTTCGGTGGACATCAAGACAACAGGCAGTTGCAGCGAGTGGCGAGTGGCAAACGCAATCGCAAAACGGCATCAGGTAGCAGAAGAAAAAAGTTTGTTCTTTATACAAACTGCTTTGGTGGCAAATCCAGAACAAGGCGGCATCGAGGGCGTTTTCAAAACCACGAGTACTAAGTTTTCTAAATTGGAACCATTCCATAAAACAAGGCGCTTTTCAGGGCCATTAAACCTTCCAAAAAAGAGTTTAGGAAATACAGTTCAATGCTTTCTAAAACATTATCCAAAATAATAATAAATCACAAATTGATTTTTTCATAATTTGTTTGTCAGGGTATGATGAGTATGTGAATTTGGTAGTTGTTCTGAGCTTATTGATTTTCACCAATTCTTAAATTGCTTCTAGATTGAAAGTACAGTAATTCACACTTATCTCGACATTTAGCTAATTGGACGGACATGTAATGCGACATATTTAGTTGGACATTTTTGTAAACATAGAGTTCGGGGTCCAAATTATGACCCCACATTGAAAGTTGACACTGTACCACTGTCATCGCAAATGTTCAATTACAGGTTAAAATTACCTCCAATCCGATACTGAGTGGTGGTAATGCGACGTGCCATTGAATGTAATTTACTGTAAAATATGTCACAAGCTGGATGGGAAGAAATTTTCCAACTGTGAAAGCTGTGGCGAGTGGCAAATGCAATCGCTAAACAGAAAGGTTTAGCTGAACAAGATGGGGATATCGAGTGATAACAAAACAATAAACTCTTTAGATTGAAGATAATTTTGTGATCCTGAAAAGGACCCTTTTTAGCCTGCATGTGAATCCAACGAGCGAACAAATCGTAATGAATGTATTTTTCTTCTTCTTTCTTTGTTTTTAAGAGGCTTTAAACTTTGCAGTTCATTCGCCTCTAATGTATTTTTTTGCCATCGCTCCGTTTTAACGCTCATTCGTTCGTCTCGTTGGACTCGCCCCTCTGGCTGAGTCTGCCAATTTGTCTCTATCCTGTGAGTGTGTACCGCTAGAGTATAAAACACGCGGACCCCAAAAAAATATCTTATTTTCTTTCAAACCGTAAACCCGTGTGGTTGTACGGCATCGGCATCGTGGACGTAACAAAGGAGGACAAGTTAAGGGAAAGGCAAAGTCCCACTCGAATCGTGCAGGTGTGCAGTTCCCTGTTGGTCGCATTCACTGATTGCTCCGCAAGGGTAACTAGGCCGAACGGATTGGTGCCGGAGCACCAGTATACCTAACAGCGATTATAGAGTTTCGGCCGTCGGAGTGCTCGAGTTGGCTTGCAAAGCTGGTCACGACAATCAGAAAACCCGCATCAAGAACAGAGCAGCTTCAGTTCGGCGCTCATCAAGGCAACAATTAGTTTCAGTGAGTGGCAAAGTGTTTCTCCGGCACGTCGCATTAAATGTAATTTACTGAACAACATGTCACAAGCTGGATGGGAAGAAATTTTCCAACTGTGAAAGCTGTGGCGAGTGACAAACGCAATAGCTAAACAGGAAGGTTTAACCGAACAACATGGGAATATCGAGTGATAACAAAAACACAACACCAAAGATTCTTTTCAGAACCATCAACATATTCATAAAGAGTAAACAGTAAACTAATCCATTTTTCAGGTAGATAGGTAGGTATTCACGTAGGAGAAGAAAATAAAACAATATATTTAAAATATATATTTAACAAAAGCTGTCCCCTTTGTATAGTCCTACGTCACTCCGGTTATGTCCCCGACATTACCCACCCGTCTTTTTTAATATTACATTTTCCCTATTTTAGAATTACAAGATGTTGTTCAATGTTCTACTTCCGTATATAGTGTTGATTTAGAGATATTGCTCAGTGCATAATAATTACATCGAAATGGTTTCTATGTTAAGTTTCGTAGTTGATGACAATCTACTGATAGTTTAATAAAAAGGGCTGTTTTCACCGATAATACAGGGGGTTCTGGCACAGACGCTTACAATTTATCTCCATATTGTAATTGAATTAAATCGATGCTTAAACAGAAGTTTTGGGCGAGTACACAATGTCGATCCTACTTTCGAAACACCATAAAAATTGAAATACCGCAAGGGCGAAAAAAAAATGAAGCAAGTGATTCCGTGGTCTGGGTGAATTGAAAGAAAACAAGTCGAGAAAAAACATGAGGTCATTTCGTTCAAAAAACACTTTTTCTTTAGCAGCTACGAACGAGGCCACGATAGCGCGAAACATAATCAGTGATTGAGGTTAACACCGATCCAGCCAGTCTGGCTAAGATTTCAACGAGCGACGTAACGCGCATTGCAAGACCCTGTGTATAGTACATACATATTTAAATCGAGTGCGCGTATATGTATTACGTGGTGTACCTTTATGCTTTCTACTCCCCTGAGCCTCAGACACCTTAGTGTCTGCATTATGCAACAACCATTCCCCAACGTAAGACGGCGCAGTATGAATTCAACCTCATCGATCGGATGAGTCATTATTGGTAGTGAACAGAGAAAATCAAACAATTTATTCTATGTTTTTTTTCCTGTGGCCTTTTGACCAACAATATTCGAATACCCCGAAGAAAGCTGCATTATGACAAGCCAAACCGTTTTTTGTGTTTGGCCACCTGTACCCCTTTTTTCCTACCAAAGTGACGGAAGGAAAATAAACACATGAAAGTGTATACAATGTTTCCACCGACGAAATTGTAGGTTTCCAAGCCACGAGTGAAATGTGAGAGCGTCTCGTGAACCGCGTCCGTCGTATCCTCCATGTCGAAGGTCCCTCGCATACAGACAACAGCTCGCAACACTTCCGCTACGAGGGGTAAGGTTATTCGCGTCGACACGCGATGTATATATTTTTTTTTGTTTATTCCTTCTGTGTGGGGTTTTAATGACTGCTGCACGCGGGGTAATGAAGAAATAGTAGCAACAACAACAACAATAATAATCGCAGCGATCACGACCATCCAACATCGGGGAGCTCTGCGTTCAAATGCGAGAGACGCGCATTTGAACTTTGGTCCCCGATGGTTGTTCGTTTAATTTTAGTTGTGTTTATCTTCGCTGCATTGCTATCGTATTGTTTCTGTCGTCAGTTGGTTGATAGTGGTAAAATATTGGTGGCGTTTCGTATTTTGTGTCAAGATTTAAACCGAGATCTGATTGTGTTCCCATTACGTTTATTTTTTATTTTTTCATTTCAATTGGAAGTTTAGTGATTTGTTCTCATTTCACAATTCCAGTGATTGTTATCATATATCGATACAAATCGAAGTATCTGTCTGTGTTTGTTTATTCTACTGTAAATTCAAACATGCGCTGGAAAATTCATGATTATGAAGAGAGTGCTCATTTTAAATATACTTTTCAACATACATACTGTCTACGACTGTTATCGCTCACTATGAGCCAGCAAGTATATCAGTTTAGGGAGAAAGAAAAAAGTTTAGATGTAGTAATCGATATCTCCTAATGTGTCAATTTGATTCACAAATTAAGATAGCTGATAATCGGATAGAATTTCGAATCCGATACCCGAAATCTCCTATCCGAATCCTAGAGTTTAAAATGCTCTATCCGAAATACAGTAGCTTTATTCTAGAAACTAAAATACCGACACTTTAAAAATTATCGGTAATTCGATATTCTAAATTGAAATTCCAGAATCTATGAATGACATTCCAAAATCCAAAATCTAAGGGATAAAAACTGATTCTGTAATCCAGAATCTCGAATATTGAAGTAAAAATCTAAAGTATCTAAAATCACAATCACATCATAATTTTCGAATTCAATTGAATTCAACATTTTTGAACATACGCCTTGTAATATAAGGCATCTTGGTTTTTGAAGGGAACACATTTCGGTGGGAACAAACGTTCCCCCAGCTTGAATGTAATGCTTGAAATGCCAATTTCCCAAGGCTCCTTGGTTTTGATGGCTGTGTTGGGAAAACTGTAAATCGGGCCAACCAAACGAGTTGACATTTTACAGTTATTCAATTGCTTATCTCAAGAAAAATAACACTTTGATAGATGACTAGAAATATTTCCTATCAATTGATGCAAACATCTTTCCGATCTATTAAGAATTGCTCGAGTTATAAGCATTTGAAATCTTTCATTTTTCCTGCATGTTCTGTGTTTAGATTTTCATTTTACCCCTCATATCGAATGCTAGATTTGGAGTTGTGAACCAGCAATCTCCAATTCACATTCTAGTACCTCAATTGTTGTATCCTAGTACAGCGCGGACTCGATTATATACAGTTTTGATTTCTTTTCACTGTATATAATCGAATCATGTATATAATCGAGTCAAAAAATATTTTTTATTCGTTTTTTTGCATGTATTTTTGGTTTTTTGAATATAAAAGAGGAATTTGATTTTTGATTCATCCCCTTAAAGTTAGAGAACACCTTTCTCACATGAAAAAAATAAATTTATCCAGATTCTCTCAGGAGGTGATAGACGATCATATTTGATGAAAAAAATCCTTCTACGTATATGGTCGAATTTCAACAATGACAAGGTTATAGAACTTTTTTTCTATTTTGGACTCTGTTGCCTCAAACTGGCTCTACATTAAAGTACGCTACGGAAGACGATTCTGTTGCTTTCATTCAAAAGATGGGAAAATTCAGTACAGGAAGTAGTAGTGGAACATCTAAATTAGTGGATTTCAGTAACATTTTTGGAAGAGAAAAACTTAAAAGTTAATAATTTTGACGTAGGACTACGTCTTTCATTTCTATACCGGGGTGTAAAATCAAAGTTTCGAAAACGAAAGCGTTACGCCGGAGATCGAGTTTTTGAGCGTTAATAGCTCCTAAACAACTGAACGAAATGGTATGATAAACACTTCATTCGAAAGATAAAATGTCTACGCGTTCTATACTTGTTACTTTCTGATCCAAAAACATGTTTCAATAGTCTTAAAATTGCTTTCAAAACAGGCTATTGAAATCACCAATCGGTATATAAGCGAGCGCCGCTCGGAAATCCACTCAGTTCTAATTGAACAGCGATTGGAGCATGTTGTCGCTGTTGTGGTAAAGCTCTTCGTTTATCATGAAAGCGCGAATGAACGGTGTCACCAAGAGCCTGTTTGTGCACCTTAGGCCAGAAGGGAATCCATCAAGAGGAGAGTGATGCCACAAACGGTTCCCCGGGAAGATCACGAAGCAGCCGCTACACACACACACGCACATATACACGCGTGGAATTCTTTCCGTTTAGATGCCATTCAGCATCGAGAAAGATCCGGAAAATAATCTGCCAGTTCCTCTGGGAATTTAAAATTACATTCATGTGAAAGAGTTTATTTGAATGTTTTCTATCCATGTAACACTGTGACCAAATACATTTGGTTTTGTGATTTTTCAATCAATCGCAATTAACAGGATAGCTTCTGAAGATTATTCTTCCCCATCAGTAGGATATTTCCGTATCCAATATTGTATGTGCCCGCAATCGGTTATTGCTCAGTCGCCGAAAGTTCCGAGCTCAGAGAGTTCATTCCCCTCTAGTTTGCCTTCCAAATTGCCATCGTAAACTACGCCTTCTCTCGATTCAATCACGAACAAAAAGCATACTTAAGCGATATTCTGGTGGTGAGACGAATTAATTTTTCGTGAGGATATCGACAAGACAACATCGTTGCTGAGGGTGCTGGACGGCGAAGGATCGAGATCTGCCCTGAAACGTAAGCAGTTTGTTTGAACCTGTGAGGGAGCACAGAGAAGCCGATCCTTCAGGAGAAGAGAAGGTGACCATCGAAGCAGCCGCTACTCACACACATACACGCACGGAATTCTTTCCGTTTGGATGCCATTCAGCATCGAGAAAGATCCGAAAAATAATCTGCCAGTTCCTCTGGGAATTTAAAAATACATTCATGTGACAGAGTTTATTTGAATGTTTTCTATCCATGTAACACTGTGACCAAATATTTTTCAATCAAGTGCTATTAACAGATGGTTATCGAGTTAGCATTAACCACTGGTGGGCTTCCAGTATCGAGGAAAATGTGGAAATATCTAATCGTTACTGAAAATAATCTGCCAGTTCCTCTGAGAATTTAAAATTACATTCATGTGAAAGAGTTTATTTTAATGTTTTCTATCCATGTAACACTGTGACCAAATACATTTGGTTTTGTGATTTTTCAATCAATCGCAATTAACAGGATAGCTTCTGAAGATTATTCTTCCCCATCAGTAATATATTTCCGTATCCAATATTGGATGCATAAAACCTTGTGCCTCCAACGTAACGCTCTCGTTTTCGAAGTCCCCCAAATATTCATTCATTCAGAATGAATTCAGATTCACCTTCAAACAAATGATCTCTAAATCAACGATAGTCCTACGTCACCCTTGCGGTTATACCATAGATATAACCCACTTCCTGTTTTTGATACGTTATCATTAATTTTATCCCTAAAAAATTATGTTAAACTAGATTGTTTCTATCGATTGAATTGAAGCTCTCTAAGTGCTCTACAATTTGTTCTTTGACACCCAACTTCTATCTTTCTCAATTTGGCTGCAATATCGATATAAACATTTCCTGGTAAAAAAATCAAGCAAAATCTTCAAAAACCACTGTTTGTACCCCACTGTGCATGTAATTGCCACTTAAATTTCACCTTAACGTTGAAAAGTTACATTTCTTCTTGAAATAAGTCATATTTGAAATATAAATAAAAATCCCAAACTGTATATAATCGAGTCCGACCTGTACTCTAATGCCAGAAACTAAATATTAACTCTCTAATATTTGAAAAATTTGGCATAATATTCAGAATCTTCGATTCACAATTTGAAATCCAGAATTTTAAATTCTGAGTCAAAATTCGGGACCACAAATCAAAGCCTTAAAATATAGAATCGAGTTTTGAAATCTAGAATATGAATTCTAATTAGGAATGATAATACTAGCGGAAGCTCAGATACCTGAATTAACGTTCCAGGAGTCATAATTTGAAGTAACATTGCAGGATTATTTATTTTGGAGCTATTATCGAAAACTCTTTGTTCTGCATTAATCGTTTCACGTACAGCATCGAGTCTCACTCGTTGTGAAATGATTGTGCTAAAACGTACAACATCGAGTCTCTCTCGTGGTGCGCTTGCATACACACAAGGCGCTAAAACGTTCAGCAGAGAAGTGAAATTACTCGATGCGTGACCCATCGAAGCGTTTGCATATGGTCCGCTCCTTCGTAGATTGAACCGTACGCGAAGGGGTTATGAGCGTTGAAGTATTTGACGATTTGAAGCTAAAACTTCGAATCTGTAACCCGAAATATCCAATCTAAAATATAGAACTTAAAAAACTATGTCCGAAAACCAGTATATTCCAGTATATTTATTTAAAATTCTAATACCCCAAAAAAATGATCGGAAATTCGGTATCCTTAATTGGAAGCCAACAATCTTTGATTCACGGTTTAAAATCCAGAATTGTGTTGCAGAAAAATATGACAGATATCTTCCTAGCCGCTTTTAGTTTTCCAACATAAATCAAGAGTCTCAAATACAGAAACTAATTCTCAAATTCAGATATTCTAATGATCGATAATCTAGAATCCAAATTCCACAATCCCAAATTCGAAATGAAATTCGGATGTGATATTCAGAATTGAAATCTAGAATTCAAAGTCTTCAATCTGAAAATCAAAATCTATTATCTCAAATTCAGGATGAATAATACAATATCCAATATCCTTATTTCAGTAACTAGAATCCTAAGGAATCTTGAATCTATGATCCACAATCAAAATCATAGAATCTAAAATATAAAGTCTCAAATCAAGGAACTAAAATCCGGAGTCTGAATTCTCCACAATAGATTTAGTGTTGAGCAATGTTTTTTGAAAAAACAGAAGCTAGTCTTATAAATAGATTTTATACCTCACCCTATGTACAAAATTTCAATCGAGCTTTTCTGCAATGTTGAAAACATAAGAAAGAGTAGTTGTATAGATATAAAACACAATGTATTGCAGTCAGATTCAGAATTATCTCGATAAATTTATTCTTAATGTTTAAAGTCTCAGTCTTCAGTCCCTTCAGACAGAAACCTCATACTTAATTGCAGGGTAAGTGATCTGTTTGTAGAAAGTCATCTGATCCTTCAGGCAAAATTTAGAATTCTTGGATGGGCATCTGACCATGTCCCGGTTACTGTCGTGAGGAAGTTGAATATGTCTTCCTCAGGTATTTTAGAATCGATAAAGATATCAGACAGATACCCTTGGTAACCCATTTGTCCAGAGCATCCTGTAATGGTTTTGCAAATCAGCGGAGGGTGATTCCCTCACAGAAACCAATGCATCCGCTGCAAGTTGTTGTTGCGTTCAATATCCTGAAGAACAATTGTGGATAACGCCAACAATTAACGATTTATAGGATTAGCTTTTGTCTCAAAGTTCCTTCGAGATGCTGTCTGGATTGCTGGCGGGAATTAAGTTTTCTAGCTGAGTTTTGAAGCATGAGTATCAAGAGAAAGAGCTGTTGTTATTTCTCCAACTACATCTACAAGGTTTCAATAAGCATCGCACGCGGTACGCACCTGGTCCATCGGTATCTCATTCCAGATCTTGGAAATGAGCTTCTTGAATTGGTCCATAGTGCTCATTTTATGCTCGCCCTGCTTGGCCAGCATGTACGACCATACATAAAAGTCCAGGGGATCAAGATCCGGGAGGCTGGAAGGGACCAAATCTTATCGAGAAAATCAGTCAAATTCTCCCGACACCACTCTTGAACGATATTCGTGGGCCGGTGCGCCATCTTGTTGAAAGATGTAATGACCCTTCCTGTAGAGATACCGAAGTGCTGGGGCCACAACCTTCTCCAGAATATCAGTCTTATAACGGGTATGTAGATAGGAACGC
Organism: Toxorhynchites rutilus septentrionalis; assembly: GCF_029784135.1. NCBI lineage: Eukaryota > Metazoa > Arthropoda > Insecta > Diptera > Culicidae > Toxorhynchites > Toxorhynchites rutilus. The sequence goes on along the minus strand of NC_073746.1, from coordinate 300,932,177 downwards.
TACAAAAGTAGACCGATAGGGACAGCCTACGACGCCATATTTTTTCCCGCTCTCTTCAGTAAGAATTTCATTGATATCCAAAAACATTTGAACAAAATAACATTGAGGTACATAACGACTTTTACGCCGCAGTATCGCTTGGCTCTGCTGATCATAAAAGCATTTACAATGCAATGATTGATCAGTTTCATAAGGACGAAATTACTTACAAGGATCGTCTGAAAGGATTCGCGTCGGACGGTGCGACGTATGTTTTGCCCCAGATCAACAGATGGAATCGTTTGTTCCAGGCTGAAAAACCTGAATTCACGATGCTCCATGAAGAGCTGAAAGATTTTTATTTGATCACTCTCAATAATATCTGTGAGAAATCTTACATTGTCCAAGCAACAAGAATTTTAGGTTGGAAAAGCAGTAGAAGAAACTATCAGAACGATGGACAGCGGAAGGTAGATCATTTCAAAGGTTATTTGTCGCAGTTTTTTCGTGGAACTGATCAAACAAATAAGAAAATTTGATTCAATTCGATTTTGATGATTCGACGCTTAAGTCTACGGCAAAGTTGAATCCCAGAAACTTTTCCAATTTGACTAGCATTAACGTTGTGTTAGAAGCGTTTCCAGGATTCTACAATGGGAATGTACAAGATGTGGAGAAATAATTATATAGCCTAAAGATAAAATTACTATATAAGGAAATCACAATTTCAGAAAACGAGCATGTGCAAGGTTCGTGGACAAACATTGGATGCTTAAAAAAAATTGACGGTACGCTCGCCTTTTCAGCGCTTCGATGCCTTGTTTGTAACGTTCTCACTATGCCTCACTCCTCGGCAACTGTCGAGCGATTTCTTTCCGAATATAATCAGAACAAAAATAAGTTTTGAACTCTGCTCAGCAACGATACGATGAACACTGTTTTGAGATCACAAGATTTGGTCAAGCATCGTGGTGGCAGCTCGGAAATTTTAAAAAATTATAGTATGCAATCTAGATTAAAAAAATATGTATAAGCATCATTAAACACAAGAATGACTTGCAAATGTAAATGTAGTATTTGTAGTAAATAAATGAGTATTTTTTTAATGGTAATAAATTATTTTTTTCTCAACAACGAATATTTTCGATGGTACAAATTTTAATCGTCGTTAGTCCATCAGATATTTGCGCTAACCAAATTGATCTTTGTTCGAAAGTGAAAATGAATTTTCAGGCGAAATCACGCACTCCTATATCTTCTTTCTATATAAATAGAATCGAAGGCCAAATGTTTTGGTAAGCGCAAAACCCGAGGAAGGAATGGTCCGATTTGACCTGTCTTTATTTTGTTGTATTCGTCTCTGCCCGTAGATATTTTTTTTTATCTGTATTATAGTGATTTTTAACTCAATTTGGCTGGTTCGTCACTTTTACTTCCATTTTTGGAAGAATGTCGGGAGTGAGAATTGAACTCGTGACCTTTAGCGTGAGAGGCATGGATGTTACCACTACGCCAGATCGCCTCCACACCCGTAGATCATTGTTATGTTATGGTTAAAATTTCGAAAATTTTATTTATTACTAGCTGTACCCTGCCACGCTTTGCTGTGGCACATTGTGGTTTCATGGTTGAGTTGAATTTTCATTTTTTATTATTTTTCGAGTTTTTGACGCGTACGCAAACGAACAGAACATTTTTGTATATATATATATATATAGAGATAGATGAGGGAAATCGATAAATTTTAAATCATTCCGAAACACAATTTCAATTCATGATTCTGTCAAACACTTGAAAAAAAGATGTTTCCATCACATAGAATTCATATTTAATACGAAATGGTTGGTTTTTATAAGAAGCATAATTTCAGAAACGTACTATGGCCATATAGAAGATCGTTTTTCCCCTTTTTTTTCAATTTATTATACCGTAACAACATTCCTCGGAGTGAAATGTGTATTGTGTCCAACTTTGAGCTCAATCGGTTTCGTATTTTTCGAGTTTTTGACGCGTACACAAACGAACACAACATTTTTATATATATAGAGATTATTAGTCAATTCATCAACAGGCTGTAAGGGCCCTAATGATGTAACATAAATCTAAACACGAATATTGTCGTCACATAGTCATCACATAAAACTATAATAACATGGCAGTCTGTTCATTAAAAAAGAACTGAATCTTCGAGAAGCATTCGGGATAGATGAAAGTCGAACAGACTGACTATCCTGCTAAAAAGTCTCTGCAAACCGCTGAATCCTCCAAACATGCTATAATCCGTGCGTTGCACGGGCAATCGTAGCATCTTATAATACCGGAGATCTCGAGGTCGAACGTTCATGTTGATGTTTTCCAAGAGAACGGGACAGTCGATGCGAACATGGAAAGCATCAGCTATCAGCAAAGCTCTAGCTGTGTCTCTACGGACCGACAAAGTTTCCAAGTCGATCAGCTGACAGCGACTCTCGTAATTCGGTAATCGGAAGGGATCTGTCCACGGCAAACTACGAAGTGCGTACCTCACGAACCGTCGTTAAACTGATCAATTCTTTCGAATTCTTTGAAAAGCTTCGAGAGAAATTTCGAGAAATAACGTAATTCTCATGTGTTCTACAATGACATCGTTGTTAGCTTAATTGCATTCCACGATGGCTGCATTAATTTTCTTTATCAAACATGTGTTTGCAAGAAACAAGTTATTTGCAAGTGAATCAATTGACAGGAAATATTTCTACGCGTCTATAACAATTAATAAAATGTTATTTTTCATCAGATGAACAATTGAATAACTGTAAAATGTGAAGCGTTATTTAAACGCCCTAACTGTTTACTGTTTAACTGTTTTGATTGGTCCGTTTTACGGTTTCCCCAACACAGACTTCAAAATCGATGTACCTGTGGAAGTCCGCTTTGCAAATATAAATGCAAGTCGGGAGTATTTTTGTTCCCATCGAGCTGTGTTTCCCGAACACGGACTTCAAAATTTAATGTGCCTGGGAAAATCCGCTTCGCAAATACATGCAAGTCGAGGATATTTTTTGGTGCTGAGTGCTTTTGTACTCGCTTGTCGTTGTGCAGACCGGAATATGTATCCCTAAAACGTACTTTTGAACTGAGAAGCCTGGGAAAATCGTCATTTCAGATACTAGAGCTGAATGAACTTTCGTGGTTCGAAAACTACGTGAACATGAGAGGTGCAATATTTTCAGAGGGAAATGTAAAATACAATGATCGTTTGACAATTCTTCCGTTCACATATTTTGGTAGTCCTAGGCATTATATCAAACATAAAAGGCGTTCATCAAATTTGTTTGTAACAAAAAACATAATCTATCACAACAATTTACAACAAGTGGATTGCATAATTCAATTGCGTAGTTCTACGTCGAAAATATGCGGTCGTGTCCTAGATACAATCCCTTACAATTTTTTTTAAAAGCGTTTTAGTTTTTTTTATTGTTACTACTTTAGTAGTAAAAATTTTCATTTGAAATTCGAACAATTTCAAACTGGAAAACTGATAGAGAATAATATGGATATCGCTACAAGACTGTAGATTTACATATTAGATATATAATATATTACTTTTACGATTGAACAGCGCTACCAACTCGCACCAGAATTTCTCATTCTCGCTCAGATATCGATCACAAACTATAAACACTTTTGCTCCTATATTCCGCTTGAGGTGGAATCAAACTCCACAACATGCAACCGTAAAGTTTTCTTACGAGGATTTAAAAGCATACTTTAATGAAGCATACGTTGTATCTAAATAAATGCAGTGTATAAATATATTCCAAAATTCTGGATACTCTTCCATATCCGCACACCAAAATTTCTCGTATGCATCTTTTTTGTCGAGCACACTTTGATACAGAGGGCTTCCTCTTCTTATATCGAGCTGTGTGTGTGTATATGTGTTTGAAATCAACATCATGAATGATATCCGCTCACTCGCAACTGTGTGTTCATTTGAAACATATTCCGGTCTGCACAACGACAAGCGAGTACAAAAGTACACAACACCAAAAATTACCCCCGACTTGCGTGTATTTGCAAAGCACATTGATTTTGAAGTCCGTGTTAGGGAAACACAGCTCGGTGGGAACAAAAATACCCCCGACTTGCATGTATATTTGCAAAGCTTGACATTTTACAGTGTTCATCTAATGAAAAATAACATTTTATTAATTGTGATAGACGCGTAGAAATAATTCCTATCAATTGATGCAAACATCTTTCCGATTAAGAAATGTTCGAGTTATAAACATTCGAAATACGGGTATGGTTAGCACACAAATCGGCAGAACAAATATATAGGAAAAAGGAAATTCTTCCAGTTTTCATGAATTTAAACCGTTTTAGAGAGATTTAGTGAGATTAGTGAATTGTTATGTATAGCATATCAAACAAATCTTAGAGAATTTCCGATTCGATTGGTATGCAAATTATGAGAAATCGTTCATAGTGAAAATAGTTTTCAACGTTATCTTTATTTCATAAAAACGTCACCTGTTTTCTGATTTTGCACCCTTCCTGAAAGACGTAGTTCTACGTCAAAAAATTGAGCGGAATGAAATTCACCGGGTCAGTTAGTTATGTTAATAAATTGAATATCAGTTTAAATGTTATATAGATGCCATCATTAAGCCAGAAAACGACAAACCTGCAGTAGAGGTTTGATCATGTTACTTCCGTTCATTATTATCTGCACCATAAGAGAACATAATTTGCTATCCTTCAGTTAGGAAGGATCTGTGCATTGATCATTAATTGTAGATGTTATTTTGCCTTGTTTTAAAACGAAAACATCTACTTGCAGAGGTCAAACACGTGAAGCACTGGAATTCCCAAGCGGTAAATTCGATTTACAATGTTCCGCTCAATCGTCGATTTTATTCAATGAAACATTGATATCAAATCAAAACAAAAAAAAAAAACAAACAGTGTAATAAATAAATCATTGCAAACTCTTATCACACCGCGATGCTATTGCTATGTTTTTCCTCGTTCGCTGGAATAGTTCCGTAATCCACCGACTCATAACATAACGCAGACATGATGTGTTTTGTGTTTCGTTGTTATTTCCAAGGTTTTGCTGATTAAGCGAGAGATTCCGTAGTAAACTCCGCACCTTGTCTGAGCGACGGCGGCTCATCACTCACACCTGTTCGTAGTGAAGATGGTCTTCTGAGGTATGATTCCGCAGGGGTGGTGACTAAAGTAGATTCCGCCGTTTGTTAACCATGCACGCAATCATATCCTCAGTAAGACATCAAATTGTGGTTGTCAGCTCGTGTAGTTTAGCTTGCAGGCAATCCGAAACCACCTCTCCTTATTAACTGAATTCCAGCTGCAACAATCAGAAACAGGTTTCATTCTTTCCGACAGATCTCGAAAGCTTCCAATTAGCGGGGCTGCAATTTGTCAATGCGACGAGGCAAAATAGATGATGTACTTGAGTGTGTTACTACTACCATCACTGCTCGAGATGACTAAATCAGTGCACTCAACAATTTAGTCTGCGCTCGGTAATAATGAATCAACGGAGATTGCAGCTGCTTCTCAGCATACAAAACTCGAGGAACACTACTCAGACAAATAAATTTATTTCAATTCGTTACAATTGGCAGCATGGAATCGTTAGCGAGTAGCGGGGCATTGGATTGAGTGCCCACAGGTCGTCGCATCGTATGTAGCAAATACAGAATTTACATTTTTTGTTGTACTGCAGCGATGGAAAGAAGATGGAGAGCAATGACCAGTGATACGCTAAATTGGATTGTTTTCTGCACACGTTCTGCTCCTACTTTAGTCCTCGGGAGGCTGGGGTTGTAATGCTCCCATCTGCTTTTTATTTTTTCATATAGTTTTTCCACCATGGAAAAAGTGGGATTTGATGGTTCTCGTGGTTGTCTTCTTACCGATTAACACTGATAGAGTAGCACGGGGTGAGTTGGACATACGGGGTTATTCGGACTACCCCTTTATCTCAAAAAGAACGGCTCAACTTGTTTTTTTCATAATGTCATTTCCTTTTTATTGTTGAACCGTATGTATCTAACGTAAAAAAAACTTTGGTAAAATTCTACAGGTTGAAGGAAACGGTAGCATGAACCGTCAAGCACTTTGATTGTCAAAAAATGTGAGTTTTCCGATCGTGGTTTAAGGGGTTTCCCGCTAATTAAACAAACTTTTCGTGTATTGCGCAGTAAAGTTCTGTTCACCTACAGAAGAGGAATAATTTGATGCAGCGAAACTGTAAGTTTGATAACAATAAATGAAATTAATTGCATTTTAATTTTTGCATGTTGTGGACACGTTTCTGTGGGGTGCATTGGTCCTACAGGTTTGAGGCTTTTCTTTGGTCTTATTCATTCCAGATGCCGCTGAATTACAAAAAGGGGATGGGCAGACAACGTTGGAAGAACGAGGAACTTGAAAGAGTAACGCAGGCCAATTAAGAACGGATTTTCTTTGACCAAGCATCGAAAGTGTTTGAAAAAGCTCGAACAACAATGAATAGATCCATACGGATTTCAAGATGGTCTCAATCCAATTTTTCTGGTCTGGTTTTTTTTCGGTGAAACCCGCACTGGACCAAATCACCCTGCATCAAATGTCCAAAAATGATCTCTTTTATTTCATGATATATTCGGTATTTTGAAGCTTAATCTAATGACTAAACACTATTGCTTGAAATAAAACAAGTGTAGCTTAGTGTACAATGTGACATTTTTTATCTAGACCGTATTGGTTTGGATATATTGGGTGATTTGCTTAGGGTTCAAATTCCCCCATTTCCCCTACATATGTTTCTTTGAATCTTCCAATGAAAATACGATGAATACTTGTTATTTGGCAACAGAATCTCTGTTGACGTTCGGAAAGCAAACCAGAAATAATCTCCATTTCCTCGATGAATCAGAAACCCTGAAGGTTTCGTTTTTCCACTTAAACCTCAATTGGGATCGCATGACTCCATAAAATATCCATTCATTCCGTGACGCTTTTTTATCTACCTCGTTACACACATGACGCCCTCTTGCAGTGGTCGTTTTGTCCGAAATTGTGGTGTCAATGGACACCACGACGACAACATGATGAGAACATGTCATGGGTTTACGATTAGCAAAAACAAGTATTTTATTGCGGACGCTGCCAATTAGCGGACACGTTTTACTATCACCGACTATAAACGTGCTCAGTTCAGGATAAAAACACCGATGATTCACCTTCCTTTTCCGTTGGGTTGGCGTTGTTGAGGGCAATGACATTTTGGTTTCGGCTCAGTTTCGATTAGAATGATTGTTATTTTTTATAACTGTGCTACCGTCCCCTGCTGGAGATTTTTCTGTTTATAAATTGAAAACGGACGCGGTCGTTGGTACCATTCATCAAAATTATAGTCAGTGTCCTGACACTTGTGATTAATCATGATTACATTCTGATCCGTGTATTGATTGCATGGTCGATTTGAATTGTTTTTGTCTGTGATACGTTTAATTTTCTATCCAAATGTTACGAAAATCCGAATATATGTTCCGGACTACACTCCTTGTGTAAGAAATGTGTTTTATGACATGTTCTAGATTCCGTGTTCCGAGTTCCGAGATTTGGTGTTACGTAATTTAGAATCCAAATTCAAATTTAGTGATGAAAATACAGAATCCAGATTCCGAATTTGTTTGTGCAGAGTCGATGTTCGAACCATGCACCTGATGTGTATTGAAATGAACTATTACCTGATTTCATATTTCCGCATTATGCAATTTTCTGAAATATTGGAAATCGAATTATGATCTCAGATTACAGATTTTGGATTGTATATCTCATGTTTCGTCATAATCTTTCCGTCGAATCGACATGATGTGACAATCTAGCTTTTCTACATAATTGACTTGTCAAAAAATACTTACCGTTCAGTGGAATGGGATCCCCGCACACCAAAGTTGGGATTCCATTGAGGCAGCACTGTACCGCAGATTTATGTTATAGTAAACCAAATTCCATTTAGACGACTCATTTGCCCAAAAAACGATCTACGTTTGTAGCAAACAGTCAAAGTTTGTTCACATTTTTTTTAATCCCATCTGTTCATTTTATTAGCCTCATTTGGTAATTCAGCTGTAACAGAGCCAAATTTATTCGTGTACATTTTTCTGACGATCCTTTTTGTTGGTTATTACACAGTAATCATTTTTTGGCAAGAGCATTCCTATCTCATCGATACACATTTTCACATTTTTATCTATTTCACTGTAGTCATTTAGGCGTAAGAGCATTCCTATTCTATCGATACACATGTCGCCTTTTTTCGGCGTAAGAATATTCCTATTGTTCGAATGTTCACAGTTGGACCGTACACAGCAGGACTGTTTATATGAGGCTTTTATTGTAATTACCGATGCAGATTGATGATTGATGATGATGATTGTTGCGTGGGCATTGTTCACATATGTTTGGATTTATCTATGAGGGTTGGACAGTGTCGTGGTTGTACAGATATTGGCTAATTAAACATCATACTCATTTTTCCCGAAAATATTCTCTATTGTCTTCGGGAGAGAAAGATTTTCTTATAGGGCACCTATGCGTTTTGTAGGATATGCTAGTTATAAGCTATATTGATTTATAAAAAAAAGCACAAAAAAAGTTTGGTCCTTCATATTGATCAATAAGATAATGAAGTATAACGTGAAAAAGCAACAAGTAATCCGCACCGCGGTTTTTCCGCTCGCGGCAAATTGAAGTTCCACTGTATATTCCGCTGTTGTCCCTATTGGTCGGTAGAATTTGAGGAACACAAATGGGTCGATTACCCCGTGAGATTTAGTGCATTTTGCTCGACATTTTACAATTATTCAAATGTTTACCTCAAAAAAAATAGGAGTACCGGTAAGTTTCTTCGTTTTTTTTTCAAAAATTAATGTTTTATTCTGCAAAAATGGTTACAAATTTAATATTCAAAGTATTGCCCATCGCTAGTCAAAACGTCATCTTTCTGGCAATTCACGGAAATAATCGGTCGACCTTTGCGGAAATAATCGGTCGGTTTATCGGCTAACCACGAATCGATCCAATTTTTGACATCATCGAAATTGGAGAAGTGTTGGTCAACCAGGCCATGTCACATCGATAGAAAAAGGTAGTAATCGGACGGAACAATGTCTGGAGAGTACGGCGGGCGGGATAGGACTTCCCATTTCAGCGTTTCCAAGTATGTTTTGACCGGTTTCGCGACATGCGGCCGAGCATTGTCGTGCTGCAAAATAATGTTATCGTGTCTTGGCTCGTATTGTGGCCGTTTTCCTTCAGTGCACGGCTCAAACGCATCAACTGTCGTCGGTAGAGGTCCCCCGTAATGGTTTTATTCGGTTTTAGCAGTTCATACTACACCATACCCAGCTGGTCCCACCAAATGGACAGCATAACCTTCTGGCCGTGAATATTCCGCGCGGCCGTCGATGTTAATGCATGGCCGGGGTATCCATACGTTGCCCGACGTCTAGGATTGCCTTATTGAGCCCACTTTTCATCGCCAGTAACTATTCGATGCAAAAAAAACCCTTTCTTTTTTGTCGTTGGAGCAATTGTTCGCACGTGAAAAAACGCCATTCGACATCTCGTGGCCTAATACATACGGCACCCAATGTCCTGTCTTTCGGATCATTCCCATTGCTTTTAAACGATCGGATATGGTTTACTGAGTACTCCAAGTGCTACTCCAGTTGGAGCATGGTCACCATAAACGTCCACCAAAATGTGATGACTTTCCGCAGTGTAATCAATTTACGCCATCTGTTGTAAAAACAAAGAAACTCACCGGTACACCTAGTATTTTATTTATTTTGATAGATGCGTACAAATATTTCTAATCAATTGATGCAGGAATGTTAGCTATCTATTAAGAAATGGTCATGTTATAAATGATCGAAATTATTTAATTATTTCCTGTTTAGATTTTCATTTTACCACCCCCATATCTTCCTGCTAAACGTATTCTAGGTCAATGAAACAGTGGGAATAACTTTAGCAACAACAACAAAAACATCTCAGTTTAATTACAATAAATTACAAACACGTCAAAATTATGGTTATAATCAAATGGTTATTTCTCTTCCCGTATTTTTGAATATTTTCCATATATTTTAGCATTTCATTAATATACTCTTTTTTCTTCTCTAATTTTTTCCAGGTAATTTCTCTACTAACGAAGAATGGATTCGGCAGGGAATTGGAACGTGACGACGTCGAAGTTTTAAAGTGTTTTTATAAATGCTGTGATTTCGTTAGCAATTCACAGATTTCCAAATAACGGGCGACTAATTATTTGAATTTTTGAAATGATAATGTGGCTTGTGCGTGAAGAATTTATCTAGAAAAAAAAGTTATCGTTGGTTTTACTGGATCATAATTTTGGTGCTGTTGTTGGTGTTGCAAGATTCTATTTTCGTTTGATTTTGATGAGTTTTTATTTTATTTCTACACAATTACTGAATCCCTTTTCACATCTACTTGGCTTGTTGCATTGAAGCTGTACTGAAACATTCAATTATTGGGGATTTTGGTGATGATGATGATGTTGTCTCGATTTTGTGATGTTTTAAACTTTTTCTGTTCATTCGCCTCTAGCCTTAAAAGAGGGGAGAGGGAGAGAGAGATAGTGGAAGGGTATAGAGAAAAAAAATTGAAACTGAGAGAGGTAAAAGAGAAAGAGAGGAGAGGACGGAAGAGAAAGAGAGAAGAGGGAGAGAGAGGCGAGAGAAAACTGTAACGAAGAGGAGAGCTAGAAAGAGGAAAGGAAAAGCGAGAGCAAACAAATAACAAAGAACTAAAAGGGAGCGAGATTGCTTGAGCTTCGGTAGCCTGCACTCTTCGTAGTTGCTCTCAGTGATTGGCCTAAACCAGCGAAATTGCACAAAGAATACACCGAATGACGCTTGGGAGTAGCGACTTATCCCCATTGTGCAAGTTCCTGTGGTTCGAGGTTTATATACAGGTCGGACTCGATTATCCGGAGTATTTTATTTTTTTTTTTATAGCAAAAAAATGGCTGAATGGCTTGATTTGGAGAATACACTACACTATGAACAACATAAATTCGAAAAGGTCGCCGCCACAAAATGGTCGACTATGTGTTTTTTGCAATATTGGTAGCAAATGAAATGATTTGACTAATAGAATTCAGTACAGGTCGGACTCGATTATATACAGACTCGATTATATGTGCTTCGATTATATACAATTTTGGACTCAGTATTCAGTTTGGAAAAAAAATATTTTTTTAATATTTCAAATATGGCTTATTTTATGAAGAAATGTAACCTTTCATCGTTAAGATGAAGTTTAAGTGGCTATTACATATACAGTGGGGTAAAAATCGTGATTTTTTAAGATTTTACTTGAATTTTCACCAGGAATTGTTTATATCGATTTGCAGCCAAATTAAGAAAGATAGAAGTTGTGCGCCAAAGAACAAATTGTAGAGCGGTTAAAGAACTTCATTTTAATTGATAGAAACAATCTACTTTAATATAAATTTTTAGGATAAAATTAATAATAACACATAAATTAATAATAACACATTCAGCTGTTAACACATTATTTTTTTTTTCTTTATTTTTGAGACTTTCAGCCTCCTGGGCTGGTTCGTCTCAGTAATAACACATTAAAAATTATAAACTTTTAAGTGTTTCACTTCCAAAATGTTATTGAAATTCACTAATTTAGTTGTTTCACTACTATATCCTGTACTAAATTTTCTCATCTTTCAAATGAAAGCATCAGAATCGTCTTCCGTAGCGTACATTTTAATGTAGAGCCAGTTTGAAGCAACAGAGTCCGAAACGAAAAAAAGTTCTGTAACTCTGTCATTGTTGAAATTCGAACATTTTTTTTCATCAAATATGATCATCTATCACCTCCTGAGAGAATCTGGATAAATTATTTTTTTTCATGTGAGAAAGGTGTTTTCTGACTGACGATTATTCGGAGTGAAAAAAATCAATACTCCGGATAATCGAGTCCGACCTGACACGAGTCTCAGAGTCACCAGGAGAAAGGAAGGAATGTTAGTATAATATTATCCGTCCGAAGGTCAGATGGGTCGCCTCTATAGCGTGGTTCCCTAGCGAATATAATGGGAGGGATAGTTGTTAGTGAGGAGAGGTACGAATCAGAATTAACTGTGGTGAGTGATATGATTAGGAGTTTATCCATTTCTTCCTTTTCATAATAACCATGGATAACATCTGTTACAGCCATCCTCCTTCGAGGCGTTGGACCCTCAGTAGTTTCATGTTCTGTTTCGGACATCCACTATAGATCCGTTTTTCACAGGCGGAGTTAAACTACCAAAAAAGAGCGAGATTATATATATATATATATATAGTTATAATATATATATATATATATATATATATATATATATATATATATATATATATATATATATATATATATATATATATATATATATTATATATATATATATATATATATATATATATATATATATATATATATATATATATATATATATATATATATATATATATATATATATATATATATATATATATATATATATATATATATATATATATGTATATATATATATATATATATATATATATATATATATATATATATATAGAAGAGATAAATAGGGATAAAAATAAAAGAAAAAGAAGAAAACAGAAAAAGCGAAATAGGTAGTGAGGTTAAAAAGAGTGAAATACGGATAGAGAGATAAGTGAAACAAACAAAATTCTAATACTTTCATTTCGAGAACTTTTCCAGTTTGTAAATATATTTTAGATTTCCCAAGTAAGAACTTTGATGGTAATGGTGAAAATTCTTACTTTACATTATTTGATATAAATTATTATCGATCAAACTGCTATTTCAAACACATCACGTTTCGTCTTCAACTGTCACCGTGGACATGTGGCATAGAATTAATGATTTTAGGAAATCAATAAATTAAAATTGCAGCGGAAGTGAAAGAGAAAGCCGTTTGGAGCCTATAAATGAATCATAGAACAGTTTGATAGGTTTAACTTGTTCTACACTGGGTTATAATCCCGCCAAGTCCATATCCTAAACGCAAGACATGGGATGATAAGAACGACGTGAAGAGAGGGCATAAATAAGAGTGTTTCATTCTTTTGTCTATAACTCAAGTAGTTATTGATCGACCTGAAAACATCTTCTAATCACATTCGTTTTCTTTCATCATGATTACTGCCGTTCTACGAATAGTTGTCCCATGTTCCACAATCAGCAACCGAGAATAACGCAATCAAAGTTTTCTCGCATATTTGTCTACCAAAAGCTTCAAACATTTCAGTTTAGCATTACACCGGGTTTTTTATAAGCACTATACTATTGTTGAGATCCCCTCACTGAATCAATCAAGCTTGATTACGGGTTTAGAAATTCATGGTGGGACTGTTATGCCTAGAATGTCAACATGGGACAATTGAACTTGATGTTGTTTTTTGATATACTGGGAACAAACAATATTTTGTTGTGTTTTTTTTTCGAAAGATATAGAAAGCTCGTTTTATGTAGAAATGAGTGATTTGCAACACCTTCGCAGAATCTAAATCTCATTGTTATTGGGCATTCGCTAACAAGGTGTACACGTGTTCTGTTAAACTTTTTCTTATTTGTTTGAGCATTAGTTCGTTCTTCCAAACCAGAAAAGAGTACATTATGCCTGCTGAAAGTGTTACATAAAATTATTGTACTTGAACCGACTTATTCGATATGGATCTACAAAAAATACATGGTGGGACAGTTATGAATAGAATATCAACATGGGACAATTGAGCATGATGTTGTTTTTTTAAAATTTGGGAATAAACTATATGTTTTTTTTTGTGTTTTTCCGTAAGTTTTATGAAGAAAAGTGAAAATCGTCAAAAAGTAACATGGGACAACTTTGCGTAGAACGGCAGATTACGCATGTAAACTTATGTCTTCATATCATGAGTTATAGTACGAATTGCTTTCGCATGCAACATATTCGCCAGACTTGGCACCCAAAAAATATTTCCAGACTATGGCAAGATAAAATTCAACGATAAACTCGCTGTAAGAACAAATATTTACCTACGCTACAGTTGGAACTACACTTGTATCAAACTAAAAGTCGATTTCGTTGAGAATTTGAAAGCTAGCTAATTGAGTGGTGAAAAGCGGAAATGTCAAAAACAAGTATTCAAAATTTAATAATGATAGAGAACTGAGAATTTGAAAGATAAATGATTTTAAATAACAAAGCTAACAAAGAAATGAAATCACAACACAATTGTAACAGATGCGCTGCAAGATCCGGCACAGAAATCGCACCTTGGCTCGACTTCTGGTTCTCAACACCGTTCAAACTAATTATCACGATTGTTTATACACAGACAACACAGAGTTCTGAGCGCTTTCGAGTAAACCGTGCTAATATTTACAAAACCAAACTTCCCACATTCATGTTTATTTTCTGCCAAGAAACCCTTTATGCGTTGCCGTGGGGCAGTTACCTATCGGAGATACAAACTCTTGTTTCTTTTGTTCGGTAACCTATTTGTATAGCTTCCTTCATCTTTTGCGAGGATAAAATCAATATTTGACATTGAAATTTTGCTGGCGGTTTACCCATCGTGTTTTTGAATGTGGTTACAAGTATTGCCATATTTTTTGGAATACTCTTTTCGATATCAAGCCCTATTTCCGACCCGCTTGCAGCCGAAAGCGATTTTTGCAGCTCCTTCCCACCATCCGTAGATTGAATATTCAATATGATGGGTAGAGGGGAAAAATAACATACGTGTATCGGGGAATGAAAAAAAAAACACCTGGTCTTGTTCGTTTGGGCATGCCACCTGGCGCCGTGAGCGAGATTTTTTTGGCAAGCCTGAAATCTTCAACTGCTCTGACAAAGCCTGTGTTATTGAACTTAATAATGCGGAAGGCAGCAGCAGAATGCAAATTTTACGATCGATTATCCGTTTCATCACCCCTAGTTTTTATTTTTATTTACTCTTAAATAACACAGTATAGAACGGCTGCAACTTCCGTTCGATTGTTTTAGCTCATTAAATCGTAACCACTCAGAATTGGCCCACTGAAAGCCAATGGTTATAGTGGAATGACCAAAAATTACCTCCACGAAACGACATTCATGACCAAGAGCACACAGATTTAGCGCCTCACAGAGCAAACCCTGCCTCCGCCCGTTGAATAATGAATTGAATAAATATCGTAAAAGTAACGACAACGCGAACAACATTGAACCGAAGTGAACAGGAGAACCACAACACAAAACAATGCCCCATTGGTCGGTGGTTGGTCACCCCCAGTAGAAGAGGGTTTGTTCTTTCGGTGAATAATTTAGTGTCATGAAATGATTAGAGACGAATACGGGCCATGGCCGGCGATGGAAGAGACCATTGTCTTATTGTGATACATTTTCAGAAAAAGGTCCGTGTTTAAAGTTTCAACTTTGCTCGACATTGCACGAATCCTGTCGACATTTTTTGTGTTTGTATGTGTTCGTCAACATATTCATTGAGCTCATCGTGAAAACTCGACACGAGCGATACAGACAAAAACGGATCGAAACACTGGACGCTGGCCAAATTTCCATGTAAATTATCTATCACTTCTTGACAGCTGCTGCCCGGTTTTGCTTGGGATTTGGCTGATGCACATTTCCCATTCGAGACACACTCGATGAAGTGTTTGTGTGTCGTTGTTCTTTTGCATCGGTCTACATATTCATGGCCTAAACGAGTAGATTTTGTATAATGTTGTTGTTATGCTATGCACAAGTTATAATGTTTGTATTGTCGTGTTTCAGTAATATACTGTGAGTTCCGATAAAAAGAATTAAATTCTTGTTCCTCATCGAGATCTTATATTTCTAGTACGATTCCGATATAATCATAAAATTTTCCGATATAAATTGTTTCTTTTAAACTAGCGGCCCAGTCTCTTATTTTCATAAGCTTCGCGCATAGTCATTGGAATAACTTTACTTTATATAGATTATTGTATTTTGTTTTCTTTTCTTTTCTTTAATGTTAGTTTTTACCTCCAAATGTCACTATGTCTCTTTTCTCCAACTCTTTCTCTGCTTCCAATGTTTGCTCTTTTAGTTGTTTTTTTTCGCCTACGATTTTAAACTGAGTTTCTAACATAGCTAATCTTGCTGCAGACTCTATTGCGATCCTTATCTGCTATAAGTTGTTTCAATGGTTTTCACCGGTAGCATCAACTTCAAGCTGCAGTAATTCATGTTTTTAAAATTTAAATATCTTCATCTTAAAAGGAATAACAAATTTGGCATACTTTCTCTACAAAAAAAAAGTGCAAAGAATCATAACCGCCTTTTTTCACCGCCTTTAAGATTAATTCACGATTGTCTTCAGATTGATATATCATTTGTCTTGTTTCGTATTATGTTTCCTGCAACTCGTAACGCTGCAACGCAATTGCAGGAAATTCTGATAAAATAAATACTATTTTTGGCATTTTCTTTTAAAGAAAAATCTCATTCATAATACTAACTGTCTCTTTGGTCTCAACACCTCGAAAACGACAAAAAACCGAATTTTCAAATAATTTCGCCAAAGTTGCCTAAGACATTTGGAATTCTGTTCAGTATAAAGCGGAAGCGTTTGAAATTTTTCATGCGAATTACTGGTAGTAGAGGAACATCACTGAAACTTCCAATCATTTCTGATCGGATTTTTAAAAAGTTCGCAAACAATACACTAGACTACAGTAGACTTCATTATGAACGTAAGTAGGTTTAGCAAGTTTTCTCACACCCAGAAAAATCCTTGGTACAAGAAGTTACCAAATATTTGGTAATGCAAACATTAGTAGAATGTACATATTACCAACCGTATGAGAAATGAATGTCAGATGCAATACACATCTCTACTAACGATTGATACATTTCACTACACGGTGTTGGTAACTTTGACGATTGCTGGCAACCGCGAAGAAAATATATATCCGTCATTGTTCTAAATTTCACCGAACAGCATTACATAAATTTAATTTTGAGAAGAAATCTGTGACGCTGACAAATTGTGTGATATCAGCCACGCCAAATGGGAGCGGCCCAGGAAACGTTGCTAAGGTAAATAAGAAAAAGAAAAGCAAGGTTCACAATGACAACAGTGCTAAAGGGTGTGTCACATCAAATTGCATCACGGAAAAAACGCTGTAGAAATTTAATTTTTAGGAATTATATCTTCAGCTTTCGCTTATAATCAGATAAGAGTGTATAGATCACGTTGGCCATGCTTCACTGTCAATTTTTCGTAAATTTGGAAAAATGTCGAACGAAAAAGAGCGTCGTGAATTAATCCTGTGCACTCATTTCGAGAATCCGGAGTTGTCACATCGGGACATCGGTAAGATGCTGGGAATCGTCCAATCCACGGTCAGCAGAGTACTAAAACGATACTTCGAGAACCTAACCATCGACCGGAAGGTGAAGAACGGCAAAAATGGAAGCTCCGTCAGTGAAAAAGATCACAAACGCGTAGTTAAGCAGTTTAGACGTGATCCGAGAAGTTCGGTCCGGGATGTCGCCAATAAGCTGAATTTGTCAAGTTCATTCGTCCAGCGGACCAAGCAGCGGGAAGGCCTGCGTACATACAAGGTTCAGAAGGCTCCTAACCGCGACGAAAGGCAAAACATGGTGGGGAAGACGCGAGCCCGGAAGCTGTACACCGAAATGCTGACGAAGCCTCATTGCCTGGTAATGGACGACGAAACCTACGTCAAAGCGGACTTTCGTCAGCTGCCGGGCCTGTTGTTCTTCTCCGCAGAGGACAAATTCAGCGTTCCGGAGGAGATTCGCAAGCAGAAACTATCCAAGTTTGCCAAAAAGTACATGGTGTGGCAAGCGATCTGCTCTTGCGGAAAGCGGAGCGCCCCCTTCGTGATGACCGGCACGGTAACCGGGCAGGTTTTCCTTAAGGAGTGCCTATAGAAGCGCTTACTACCACGCTTCGTGCCACTATTCAAAGGACGTGTTGGAGTGGTACGAAGCCAACGGGGTCACCTTCGTGCCAAAGGAAATGAACCCGCCCAACGCGCCGGAGCTTCGCCCAATAGAGAAATATTGGGCGATTATGAAGCAGGCCCTCCGGAAGAACCCAAAAGTTGTCAAATCGGAGGCGGACTTCAAGAGAAAATGGATTTCTGTTCAAAAAAAACTACAACCTGACGTTGTACAGAACCTTATGGACGGGGTAAAGAGGAAGGTGCGAGCATACGGGCTTGAGCTCGAAGTATGAATAAAAAGAAAATGCCAAAAGTTGTTTAATAGTTTTTATTTTACTGTCTAAAATTTTCAAAAGGATCGGTCTACTGGGCGAATTTCTACAGCGTTTTTTCCGTGATGCAATTTGATGTGACACACCCTTTAATGTGGACCGAGGATCAATTGAAAGTACGATAAATAGCGCTGTGTTTTGTTCGTCCGCCAGAACCAATGAATTTTCAAAATTTAGAGGTATGGAGGGAGACCCCTGTCAGGAAAATCGAAAAATAATAAATTTTCGTGATTTTTTTTTACTATCCATTGCTTAGCCACACTATCGTCGACGATTGTCTTCTGATGGTTTGATGGATGTTTTCTGTGGGGGCTCATTAAAGAAACAATGTTTAAAAAAGAACTTTAAATTTTAATATAACAAAAACATTGGTGTCAATGACAACCAATTGATACTTGCTCTATAGAGTTGAGGGAAAGCTTCTCTCAGTGTTTACGATCGCACCGTTCTCGTGCAAATTTTGTCATTGCAGCAAATAACTGCTCACTGCATTCTCTCTGTTTATTTACATCGCGCTTTTGGACACGAATTTTTTTAGCGTCTTTATTTATAGTGAGACAATCAATATATGTTTCCTTGTTTTTGTTTGAAGTAGTACTATGTCTTTCATTCTGTACCGGGGTGTAAGTTCTAAGTTTCGAAAGTGCAAGGATTTGAACGTTAATACCTCTTTGCTGACTGAACGAAATGATATGATAATCACTTCATTCGGAAGATAAAAAATAGCTTGAAAATTTCTTTAGAATCAGGCTATTGAAATCAAATAAATCAGTATATAAACGAATGCCCGCTCGGAAATCGACTCAGTTATGATTGTGCAGCGGTTGATGTTTGATCGCTGGAATTTTTGCGGTTCCCTAACACAGATTTCAGACCAATGAGCCTGGGGAAATCGGCATTACAAAACAGATGCAAGGTGCGGGTACTTTTGTACTCGCATACATTTCTGCAGACTGGAATGAGTTTCCCCAACACAGATTTCAAATCCAAGGAGTCTTGGGAAATCAGCATTGCAAATACGTGCAAGGTACGGGTACTTTTGTAGCCGCAGCTTATTCCGTTCGTGAAAATGTTGATAACAATTTGCTGCGATAACGTCGGTTCAATAATATGCGCTCAACTTACATGTCGAAATCAAAACTGAGAATTCATCAAATCAAGCAAATTTGCGAGAAATTTGCTTGATTTGATTCGAGAAGTACGTACACTTGGGAGATCCAATAACTTCAGAGGGAATTGTAAATTACATTGATCGTTTAGCATGTAATCGAACGAAGAACGGAGAAGAATCCGTTCACGTATTTTGGAAGTCCACGTTAAATGAATGAGATCAACCAGGCATCATGCCATACGTCAGACTTGCAACGAAGAACGTATTCTATCACAAGGTTTTGAACGTTAATACCTCTTTGTCGGATGAACAACGTGTTATGATCATCACTTCATTCAAAAAAATAGAGGTCTACGAGTGATGTTTGTTACTTATGGACCCAAAAACCTGTTTCAATAGCTCAAAATTTGATTTGATGGCAAACTATTGAAATAATGAAATTCTATAAAAAAGGGTATTTGTTGGCAAATCTATCTCAGTCATGTTTGGTCACCTGTGGATACATGTCCTCGGTTGAAAGCAAACGTACTATAAACATTGCGTTCACTCTGGCCACCATCATTTTCTTCGGTTTTTAAGAGGCTTAAAGCTTTGCAGTTCTTTCGCCTCTAACATCAACATTAGTATATGTTTTGTTACTATTACTATATTACTATTACTAGCATAGATTTAAGCTAGAACAGCAAAAAAGTTTTATTATATTTATTATATGAGGGGCTTAGAATGAAAGGGGTGTAAGTGATTTGATCGATTTCTCTACATCGACTCTCTCTTTTGGTCATAACTTCGCTGCAAATACATTCCCAGCTGTATTTACCAATGTGGAAAATAGGTCAGAACCTCATCTATCGGATTCTAAAGAAAACTTAATTTGGAACGTTTTTGCAGTCGAGTTATTAACTAAATAAAGTTGATGAAGAGAAATCGATCAAGTCACTTACACCCCTTGCATTCTAAGCCCCTCATATATTAAAGCATTATTTCCAAGTTAAAAGAGGCGTCAAAGTGCAGCGCATTTCAAGCCGAACATAAATAAAGTATTTTCCAGTGGTTAGAGCTGTGTTCTTCAGTGGAAAATTAAAGGTGAAAATGTGTTCCACATCGGTTGCTGACACCACCACCACATCGATTCGGTTAGGGTTTTCTATCAGTGTTGTGCGAAAGAGGTCGCATAGTATAATTTGTGGATTATTTCTTTGGGAAATGGTGTTTTTGGGATCGTTGGAGACATAATTTTGCTAACAGATATGCGTAAATATTCAATATTCGGGGTCGGTTCTTGAGTTTCGGTTCTTAAATGTGGACTGTGAAATGGACCGAGTGAAATGATTCAGCCAAGTGATGAGAAATTCAGAGAGCTGCACAATGTTAATTTTTCAGACTATTATTTGGATGAACAACAAGTTTTGGAGTAAAGTTCTAGCCACAACTACCCGTGGTGGTGAAATGGCATTCCCGCAATCAAGTAAATTTATCTCAAAAATTTACTGAACACCGAAGAAAGTGGTTTGGTGCACATCTAATAAGAATAAATAGCGGTTAAACCATGTTTTAAACATCAGACGTAAAAATGTTGATTGATTGATTGAAAATGTTCAATAACATTCGCAAAGAAATATAAAAAATGTCGTCAAAATCCAGAAAAATCCAGGCTTTCGATTTTCCTACATCCAGATTTCTGTTCAATACGCCTGGCAACTCTGGCTTAACCCTTTATAAAGTCATGGAAACAAGGCAAGGAATCGACTCAAACCTCAGAGAACATAATCCTTGCATGAGGAAGAACACATTATTTTCGATAAAAAATAAACTATTGAAACAGTTGAAAAATTTGTGGTAATATAGTGGCCACTGCCCTTTAACTCCCAAAACACTGCTTGCCGGTGCCCTGGAGGCTCTTTTATGTTGCTTTTGGTTATACAAAAATTAAAACAACATCTCTAAAGTCTGCTTCACTTAATATTGGAACAAATTCTTTTGCTCATTGTGGCGCTCCTAGTGGACGGATTTGGAAACTTTTTTCACCCACGTGTCGGGAAATTCATTACCTTTCACCATGTATTTATGTCATAACACCAAACGATAGCATTTTGTAAACAACCGCCATGGAAGCCGAACGGAGAGATAAAATTGTGCACAGTTTTCTTGAAAATCCATTGTTGTCGGCATCTAAGCTAGCTAAACAGTTTAAAATGCCCAGAAATACCGTATGGCGTGTTATCAAGCAGTACAAGGAAACATTGACGACGGCTCGGAAGCCGCATTCGAAGTGGAAGTGGAACTGTCGACCGGAAACTGCGTGGGAAAGTCATCAAGGCCGTCAAGAGGAATCCCAATCTTTCAGACCGCGATTTGGCCAATAAGTTCCAGGCCGCTCACAGTACGGTGCGACGAATTCGTCTCCGGGAAGGAATAAGGTCATTCCGAGCCAGCAAACAGCCAAATCGGACGCTGAAGCAGAACAATGTGGCCAGAATCCGTGCTCGAAAGCTGTACGACCAAGTGCGGACCAAGTTCGACGGATGTATTCTGATGGACGATGAGACCTACGTGAAGGCGGACTTTGGGCAAATCCCAGGTCAAAAATTTTATTTGGCGACGGCTCGGGGGGATGTACCTGCAAAATTTAAGTTCGTGTTTGCGGATAAATTCGCCCACAAGTACATGATTTAGCAGGGGATATGCAGTTGTGGACAGAAAACCAAAGTCTTTCTCACTGACAAGACAATGACATCAGAAGTCTACAAAAAAGAGTGCCTACAGAAACGGATTCTGCCGTTTATTCGTGCCCACGACCGTCCAGTAATGTTTTGGCCGGACCTCGCAAGCTGCCATTACAGCAAAACGGTTATGGAATGGTACGCAACGAACGGGGTCAGCGTAATACCGAAGGACCTCAACCCCCCAAACTGCCCCCAGTTCCGGCCGATACAGAAATACTGGGCAATCACGAAGCGGAGGCTTAAGGCAAAGGGAAAACTTGTTAGGAACATGACTCAAATGAAGAACTGGTGGAATCAAATCGCCAAAACGGTGGACGAAAAGGGTGTGCGCCGCCTAATGTGCCGTATTACGGGAAAAGTACGAGAATTTCTTCGAAACAGCAATGAATAATTTTTTTTTATGAAAGAGTAAAGAAAATGCTACATTTGTATGAAAAACAAATTATGAATTCGTTAATAAATGACTGAACTACACGCAATTGTTTGTGTTCCAATATTAAATGAAGCAGACTTTAGTGCAGCGAAATTTCTTTTTGTATGAATAAGACAAAATCTTGAAATAGATTTTTGTTTGAAAAATTTGGCTATAGGGGTCTGGGGTATCACTTAATTCTGGAAAAGGGGTCTATTGCCCAAAATAGTTTGAGTATCCCTGATGTAACTCATTCAAATGAAAGTAAACAATTGTCGACACTTGTTGGAGAATTCCCCTTTAAACCTAATGAAGTATTCACACTAGCGAGAGTTCATGATAAAACTCGTGTTAATGAATAAATGGTATCTTTTTCTTAAAGAATGATACGGTTTGAAAAGAAGGGTTGAAATTTTATTTACCAACACTAATTTATATAAATTTAACGGCGAATGATTATCACCCTCCTTCTTATTTTCGAACGAATAGAAAACGTGCGAAAGTATGCCCAATTTGTAATCTTGTTTTCGTTCGAACGAATCATCCATTCTAATTTTTCGTCTTGCATCTAATTACTGCAACATTTCTATGTACGAAAAAAGGTATCGTTCGAAAGGATCGTACGAAAACAAGAATATATTTTTCGAAACTGTTCGAATGGAAGTCAAATACGGCCGTAAACAAGAATAGGGCTGTATTTTCAAATTTTATCCTTACAATTTTTCATTTCACATTTTGTTCTCCCACGCTGAATTGAATTATTCTTATTTATTATCAGAAGTTTTGATTGAAAAAACAATTTTTGTTTTTCCATTTTTGTCAATTTCCCTTATTCACTCGGGTAACCATTACATTTGGATTAACGCTACACCATGGTGGACAACATTCGTGTTTCTGTAATGGTATTCGAGTAAAGGTTATGTAATCCTTGATCCAACGCTATACTCTTATTTCTTATCACTTAATCCGTTCTGATCTCACGCCAAACGTTACTCGTTTGCAGTATTCAGCTGTGGTAGATCTTGTTGAACCTTTAACTGTTACACACTTAGACTTAGGTTGAAGCTGGTGGAATAGCTGATGCAAAGTTAATAAAGTTAATAAAAATATGTATAGTTGAAGACCATCCCCAGTGTACCGCACACTGATGTCAGTCTGCAAACTATAGCCGGCAATATGTCATCGGTAATTTTCCTCTCGGTTATACCGAGGAAAAACGAGAACGGAAACTACCGCCCGGTAAAGTGGTGAAAACATCCATTCGTCACCTGTCGCAGCCGCCACTTCCATCGCTCCCTCTCTGGGGAATATTCATCTATGACCGATGAGCATCGTAATTTGATAATATCATTTGCATACGGTGTGTGGAGTCTACCCGTTCCCCGTTTGTGTGTACCCAGCGTTGTATACACATAAATAATGGCGCCACGTATGGTGTACAACTGGTTGGAGCCTTGCCGAGAAATGCGCACATCGGGATAGGTGAATTAGCTAAAATTGAAATACAATCCATTGGTGGAGGAAACACATCCGCACCCACTGGTTAAACATTCCAAACGTAGCGTGGAAGCGTGATCATTTTTGAGAATCATTATGGGGGAAGAAGGCTTCGCGTCAGTATGATTATAACGTGTGATGTTGTGCTTCTTACACAGTCTAGAGGCGAATGAACTGAAAAGTTTAAAACCTCTATAATTCATCACGTTCGTTCTTACACAGCGGAAGACGGTTTCACAACGATTCCGGACAGTATTATTCTATGACAAGCCCGCCTAATGATTTTTTCGTTGTCTACCCGTTTCGTTCACAGATTCCCGCCCCACGATGGACGAGCGGCGGGTGGCGGATTACTTTGTGGTGGCCGGCATGCCGGAGAACCCAAAGCTGCTGAAGGAAAACATCTTCAACGACTCGTCACATCTGCGTTCGGCCGTCACGATCGACCCGATAACCGACATCGGCGTGTTCTTTCCCTCGCTGGGCGAGAAGATACCAGCCGACTATGAGATACTCGAGAACACACCAACCGGTCTGCTGGCCGATCTAAACTACGGATCGGTGCGAACCACGGCATGTTTCTTATACTACCGCCGGGGGAAGGATAAGCCACCGCTTGTTGACATCGGGGTTATGTACGAAGGTGCCGAGCGGATCATGTCCGACGCCGAAATTGTGTTGAACACTCCGGGCGACCGGCTGGCCAATGTAAACAATTCCTCCGCCAAAAC